>NC_140990.1:268502279-268533172 GCF_052327205.1 Somniosus microcephalus | reverse complement strand
ATGTGTCATTTTTCTTAAAGCTTCTTAGTTCGCCTCATCAGCAACACATTTCTGCTGATTTGCAACATTTCAAGGCAAGTATTCCAGCACGGTGGCATAGTGGTTAGCACTGTTGCCTCACAGCGCCAGGGACCCGGGTTCGAATCCGGCCTCGGGCGACTGTCTGTGTGGAGTTTGCACATTCTCCCCGTGTTTGCGTGGGTTTCCTCCGGGTGCTCCGGTTTCCTCCCACAGTCCAAAGATGTGCGGGTTAGGTTGATTGGCTATGATAAATTGACCCTTAGTGTTAGGGGGATTAAATACGTGGGGTTACGGGGATAGGGTGGGATATGTGTCGGTGCAGGCTCGATGGGCCGAAATGGCCTCTATCTGCACTGTGGGGTTTCTGTGATTCTGTGATTTCTGTGAAAATGCATCACCTCACACTTGAATTCTATCTGCCACTTTTTAGCCCATTCCCCATCTTATCAATATCCCATTGCAGCTTCTTTTAGCCTGCTAAAGAGTTAACTGTAGCTCTTATTTTACTATCATCTGCAAATTTTGGCAATACATAAAGACCAATACTTGCCTTGAAATGTTGCAAATCAGCAGAAATGTGTTGCTGATGAGGCGAACTAAGAAGCTTTAAGAAAAATGACACATTTTAGTACTACAATTTTATGAATTTTAAACAGTAAGCACAGGATGCCCTCCACAGAGGGTTCATTCTAAAAAGATAATTGCGCATTTTTTCTCTTTTACATTTCCGTGAAATTTTGGCTAAGTTTTGTGTGAAGTGTGATGTATTTAGAATCCTATTTCAAATGATAGAAATTCTATATTTTATGCATTTTTGTAAGAAGTTTCTGGATTATATAGGTATCTACTTTATATTTTTATATATATATGAAGAATATGTTGTGGTGGTTAAAGTTGAAAATGAAAACGCCCTGTCCGTACGAGACAACTAGCTGAGAATGAAGTCAATCTTTCTTTGGGAAAGCAGACTCATTGCTTGATCTGATAAGAACATAAGAAATAGGAGCACGAGTAGGCCCTTTGTGCCCGCTCTACCATTCAATAAGATCATGGCTGATCTTCTACCTCAACTCTACCTTGTTGCACTCTTCCGCCAGTTCTCTTAGTATCCAAAAATCTATCGATCTCTGTCTTGAATATACTTAACGACTGAGCATCCACTGCCCTCTGGGGTAGAGAATTCCAAAGATTCACAACACTTTGAGTGAAGAGATTTTTCCTCATCTCAGTCCTAAATGGCCGACTCCTTAATCTGAGACTGTGACCCCCTAGTTCTAGATTCCCCAGCCAGGGGAAATGTCCTCCCAGCATCTACCTGTCAAGCCCTTTAAGAATATTATACGTTTTAATGAAATCACCTCTCATTCTTCTATAAGTCTTTCCCTGTCTGTCATTGTCATCTGTTTAGATGTTCATATTATTGCAGCCAATATGAATAAAAGAATAAAGCAGCCTGAATAATAACACGCAGTACAAAATAACTGGTCCGCTAAAGATCACTGGTAAAATGATCACCGGGATGTGGAAGATTTGCTCTGTTCAAGGGAAGTTGGTAATTATTTTCTCATGTCATGACGAATGTCATGAATAGAAACAACAACATCTTGTATTTATATAGCACCTTTAGCATAGTAAAACGTCCCAAGGTGCTTCAGAAGACCGTTATAAAACAAAATTTGACACTGAGCCACATAGGGAGATATTAGGGCAGAAAAAGGTAGGTTTTAAGGAGCGTCTTAAAGGAGGAAAACGGGGAAGAGAGGCGGAAAGGTTTAGGGAGGGAATTCCAGAGCTTAGGGCCTTGGCAGCTGAAGGCACGGCCACCAATGGTTGAGCAATTAAAAGCAGGGATGCTCAAAAGGCCAGAATTAGAGGAACGCAGATATCTCGGAGGGTTGTGGGACTGGATTACAGCGATAGGGAGGGGTGAGGCCATGGAGGGATTTGAAAACAAAGATGAGAATTTTAAAGTCAAGGCATTGCTTAACCAATGTAAGTCAGCGAGCAAAAAACAAGAGCTGGACATGAGCAGTGTTGGGGACAGCAAAGGGGAGAAATACCATGTACAGCCTCTTGACAAGAGATTAAGTGATGCAGGGTGTTAGTTACTACATACAGGAAACTTTCTGGTATCCGGCACTGACAGGACCGAGCTGGTGACGTACCATCAAAACTGCCGTAGAAACCAGCGCTAATGTTAAAACATACGGAGCTTTTGAGCTCCGTGTGAATCAACAAACCCTGTTGCTCAGCAACAGCTTCAAAACAGTCGGCTGTAGCTAAGCAACAGCTTCAGCTAGACCTTGCAGAGACTGACTGGAAAAAAAAAAGCAACGAGAAGTAAAAAAACTTATAGGAAACGGCTCCTGAATTTTGCTGGTAGATAGAGCTTTCCGGACATTTAACCTCCGGTTAAACGAAAGTTTCCTGTACATGCCAACCACAAGCTTTTTAACCTGATGGCTAGCATTTTAATCCATGTCAGCTTGTCAGAGTTTTACAAGAAAAATCAGCTTTTTTCACTGGGATTGCAGGTTGTCAGTGTCAATCAATCAGATTGATTAGATGGTGGGGCTGAGTTGGTAGATGTAACTTTCTCCTAGATGTTACTTTCTCCTACTGTTAGTTGTGCACAAACTTCAGGCAGTAAAGTTTTCAGATGATCTGTCGGTTTCTGAGACTTGCAATTATAGGTGTGTTTACTTAGTATTTGTCCCCAAAGAACTTACTAATAAATACAACTTTTAAAAATATTTTAATTTTCCTGAAAGGAACTTTCTGGAGCACATGTGACAGTTTTCTTGTGTGAAGGTTTAATTTGTTCAAAATGAGTTGCAGACCTCTTTTTGCTGTGAATACACCAACTGGCTTTATTTGAGCATTTCTGTCAATGCAGCTGTAGAATTACCAGGGTTTGGAAATAAAATGGAGAGTGGGGTTGGAATGGTGATGAGTTTTTCTTAATTTAAAGAATTATACTGAGATCCTCTTATTTAAGATTTTACTACAGTGTTTTACTATGATATATGTTGTGAGCAGTTGGTCTTTTTGTGGATGAATTATGGTATCGGGCTATGTTCGACAACCCAGAAAGAGGTTTTCAATTTGTTTACACGTTCATGATGGAGGTCTGTTTGTTACTGTGCAGTGACCGGGAAGAGAATCTGCATAATCCATATTATAGTCGTCAAAATCAATGGGGAAATTTGAGAAGTGACATTAAAAACCAATAAGAGCATAATACGTTGCAAACCCTAGACTTGAGGCAATAAGTCTGGTCCGACAGAGCACAAAATTCAACCTACCATCCTATGAAACACGTTTTTGTGCATTTTAGGTTTTTTGAAATGATTACAGTGTGCAATTGTTTTTATTTGGAGTACAAGAAAACTAAATCTTTTGATAGAGTCAAAAAAGCAATATAGGCCAGAAATTACTGTTAGTGATGATCGCAGATGAATGCTTAAACGTTCAAATGATTATCTTCTATGTGCTATTTTAATTGTGGGGGGGGGCATTAGCCCAATTATTTTGAAGGGGTTAACCTTTCTGTTAAAGTAGCAGACGGATGAATAGCATACTAGCATGTTAAGCATTTCCCTTTTATTATCACCGAGTAATGTCTAACATCCTGGCCTGGAATTTGCGGTTGTAATTACGGCGAAACTGTCAGCATTCGCCGTCATTACAACTGAATCTGACAGCAACATCTGGAGTACGCACATGCGCAGTTAAACGTGGAAATCCAGAAGTTGCTGACAGTCATTCCCTGCTCCTCCACAGGATGTGCTGTTGAACTTCCCGGAGCTGGCAATCAATTGAAATCACTGAACTGACGAGAACTTCAGCTTTTACATTGGAATGTCGCTCTTAAAACCCCCCAGAAAGTTAAGCCTTGTTGAATGAGGTGTAACTGGATTTTTAACTGAGTCATAATTACTGCTGAACAATTGTTGTGGAGAGGTGAAATCCACGCCAGAGAGATCGCTAGGTCTTTCTGGGCAGCTTTCTTTGAGGTCAACTTCGCCATTGATCGCAAAATCTGGTCCCATGTGCTGGAAAATGTTTGAAATTCACAGCAGGTTGACCAGTTTCTGAAAGAGTTAAAAACAGGTTTATGTTTGGGCGCAACTTCATTGGAACTCATTTCTACAGTTTTGTTTCAGTGATGGTGACTCACTCTTACCCCTCCTGAAGCTACTTAAGAATAAAAGTTGATCCTTTAAAATAGTTAAATGAGTTACCCTCAATTCATGTAAACCCACGCCTGCCTCTGAATTGCCATAGGTTCAGGAACAGGGACAATTGCGATAGTGAGCCAGTTTTGTTTGTGTAAAATGCATTGTTGGTGGAATTATTGTAGGTTTGTGTAGTATAAGATTTTAGTGCACAAATTAACATGATGTACCTGGGGTCAGCTTTATCGAACTTGTAAAACTGTATTAAAACCTGTACAAATACTTTGATTTTCATATTTTAAATGTCTGTAATCTGCAACGGAAAATTATTTTTGACTTGAAAGGCAGAATTGCAGTAGGCTTCAAAATTCAGCAAATAAAGTGTCAAAATCAAAATTTAATAGGGAAGACCCCAGGTATGTCTATCAGCTTTTGCCAGTTTTCTAGACTGACGTGTGATACTGGCCTGCAAAGGTAAAATGAATTCTCAAATCAATTCCAAGTAGATGTGACACAACAGCATAAAAGTGCTCTTAATTCAGCACAGATCTCACTCAGACCACAAGATGGCCAGAGTGGGGAATAGAAAACCGTATAGCCGGGGTTTTCTGATTTTGAAGCAGAGTACCAATCTGTGTTTAACCCGTGCTATATCTGACCAAAGAGTGTTTGATGCTGACATTGGGAAATTTTCTATTACCCACAACTAGCACCTCTCACACAAAATGATGCACACAAAATGTTCCCACTTTAAAGGAAACACAAAAAAGGCATGCAAAGGAGAAGAGGGAAAACAAATCAAGTATCTATTTGTGCATCTCATGGTACTTTTTTCAGTTTGATTTTAGAGGGAAAGGCAACACAATATGGAGCCATTGCAATTAATAAGAACATAAGAACACAAGAATTAGGAGCAGGAGTAGGTCATACAGCCCCTCGAGCCTGCTACACCATTCAATAAGATCATGGCTAATCTTCTACCTCAACTCCACTTTCCTGCCCTATCCCCATATCCCTTGATTCCCTTAATGTCCAAAAATCTATCGATTGCCATCTTGAATATACTTGACGACTGAGCATCCACAGCCATTTAACCCATGCTATACCTGGCCAAAGATTGTTCCATGATGAAGCTCAACAGGTCAACAAAGGAGATATTTTGACAATATTTTGAACAAGAGATAAATTGCAGGATTATGGGGAAAGAGCAGTGGAGTGGGACTAATTGGATTACTCTTTCAAAGCCGGCATGGCACGATGGGCCAAATGGCCTCCTTCTGTGCTGTATGATTCTATGTCAGCAGGCTGAGCTGAGAATGAAGGGAAAAGGGCAAAAAAAAGCATTAAAATCAACATAAAAATTAAATAGCATGGTATTGAATCATATAGAGCCAAAACATAGAAGGACATGGATTTTCACCATGCAGGAACTCCACAAAGTTCCTAATGTCAGTCATGGTGAGGCTGCTGAGCAAAGGGTGCCCCCTTGAAAAGAAAAGTGAGAGGCAAAATAGATGGGCAGTTCCTGGGGTACTCCTTCCACCTTTTAACAGTCAATATTGGCAGAGGGTGGAGATTTCTAGCCTGATCGCTCATCCAGAGAAGATACGTGGTGAAGAGAGAAACAAAAATAATAAAATGGATTACAAATATTAAATAACATTCTACCAGTGTCTGGCAACTGCTTCTGCAAAATGATGTCAATACATTGGAATGCCACTAGAATGTGCTAAAGACTGTTTTACTAGACCATCTGGCCGAAGATAACAAGCTTAAGATATGCATTTAGTCTTTATGGCAGTTTGTGTGCTGTTAGTGTCGGGCAGAAAATTTGTCAAAATTTGCAAGAGTTTAAACTCCCTTGAAAATGTGTCAAATTGGTAATGTCTGGAGGCTGATGTGATGTCTAAATATGAAACTACGTGTACGTAATCCACTAATATACATATTCAAGTACTTAAATGTATTAATGAACAAAATAGTATTCCTCACAAACTATGTTATACCATGGCCGGTGTGGTTCAACCCATATGTTAATACTGCAAGATGTGATTTTTAAAGGTAAGGTTTTCAGAATTGCACACATGGTTATAAATGTGGTCTGTCTTATAAATATAGTCTGAGCAATGGGTTAAACGGGGTTGAATTATTTTGTCTTGTAACCAAGCACCTTCAAGATGCAGCTCAGTATTTTATTAACCATATTGTTGACAGCTGCATATTGACTAGACGTTTCAGTGGAATTACAATTAAATTTAACATTTTCTAATGGACATCCTTTCATTGTGTTCCTGTGTTTCTTGTTTCCTATTCCACTATGCACTGCCTTATACATATCCACATTAATAGTCATAGTTACATAGAGTTTACAGCACAGAAACAGGTCATTCGGCCCAACTGGTCTATGCTGGCACACGAGCCTCCTCCCACCCCTCTTCATCTAACCTAATCAGCATATCCTTCTATTCCCTTCTCCCTCGTGCTTATCTAGCTTCCCTTTAAATGCATCTGTGCTATTCGTGTCAGCTACTCCTTGTGGTTGCCCGTTTCGCATTCTTACCACTCTTTGGGTAAAGAAGTTTTTCCTGAATTCCCTATTGGATTTACTAGTGACTATCTTATATTTATGACCTCTAGTTTTGGACTTTCTACAAGTGGAAACATTTTTTCTACATCGACCCTATCAAACCCTTTTATAATCTTAAAGACCTCTATCAGATCACTCCCCACCCCCGCCCCCCATCCTTCTCTTTTCTAGAGAAAAGAATCCCAGCCTGTCCTGATAAGTATATCCTCTCAGTTCTGATATCATCCTTGTGAATCTTTTTTGCACCTTCTTCAGTGCTTCTATATCCTTTTTATAATATGGAGATCAAAACTGTGCACATCTGATATTCCACTGCACAGCTGGTTAACTGGGCTAGTTTGCTTTGAATGCTATATTGGAAGTAGGATATCTGCAGAATAAATTCTCACTAAATATAATTATCTTAACATCTGGGGTGGTGGGGAATGAGAAAAGTAAAGGTTTAAAAAAAGGAGGCATGAAGAGTGAGAGCAGCAGACGGGAACAAGTTAAAGAGCACAAATGATGAACAACAATAGATAAAATAGAAAAGTAAACCAACAAGGTGAAGAAAAAGACCAAGGAAACAGAAGCAACATGAGAGTAAATAATATGTTATCTATACGACAAAAAGTTTTGCATTGGACATGTCCAGACATGAAGAATGCTGACTGGCTCAAATGTTACATTTAGTGGAAAACCACAATGAAAAAAAATGACTTTCACAATAAAAGAAACAATCACATTCATCAAAATATGTTTTAATAACTCCTTTAACCTGCCAATATTGGTTCCCTGCTTACCCAATAATCCAACTATACGTCCCTAAACGTAAAAGCTCAATGAAAGCACAAAATTTAACAAATCTGCAAAAACAAATTGCAAAACTTACCCGAAAACGTAAAAAAAGAAGTAAGGGAGGGAAGGAAAAATTAGGACAGAAGAGCCACCAAGTCCCTCAACTCCTTGCCCAGGCCTTCCCCACCCAGCCTCATCGGTGTTGTATGAGTCCCACCCTGCTCCCTGTTTAAGTTCAATTTATTGTTTTAACATTTTGATGTCTGAAGTGGTGTGTGAAATCCTGTCGTCACTGAAAGTATAGAAATATTTCAGTTATTTTTGCTTTATTTTGGTGCATTCTTTTGCGATAATGTATTAAACTGTCAACTCACTGCTGTCAATTTATCTATATATGTAAATCGGTACATCTGTCTGTCTGTCATTCTGTCTGTCATCGCGTGTGCGTCTGTCGGGTATGCGCTCGAAAGTTACAGGGCGTACCTACGCACGCGTTACCTCCAAAGAAAGCTTATGCTTCCGAGACAGTTTTAAGCGTATTTACGTTTCGGCCGGGCTAAAATCGCGCCCGCGGTATCCCAAAAACCTTAACATTCCACTCATTAGCATCTCATTAGCGACAGAGTGACCTCGAGCTCGACCAATCGTACGCCGGGTTGCTGGCGTGTGCCGCCGGGCCAATCGGTGCGTGTGTGGCCGGGCCTTATCGTTCTGAACCGAGGTGAGTCGCCGCCATCTTGATTCCAAACTTTTCCTTTCTTTTTCCCGCTTTCTGCGTCTTAAAAAAAAACGTTGCTTTTAAAACACATATTGTTTTAAAAAAAAATGATTTAGAAAGTAATTAACTTATCTAATCTCATTAATTTTCCTACCTTTCCCCGTTTTTCCAGGTAGGCCTAGAAGCCTCGGCGTCTCCTCCGCACCCACGCCCGAGCTAGGCACCTCCCGGCCCCACTCGAAGGCTGGAGGGCCGAGCCTCAGCCCAGCGCCGCTAGGGTGCGCGCGCAGCAGGAGCTGAGATGCGGCGTCTCTCTCTGGCTCGGCCGGGGGGCGGGGCTTGCTGAGCGTCGACGGTTACCCTGGCAACCGGCCCCGCCGGCCGTCTCGCACAGCCGCAATCGGCGGTCTTCACCTCGGGGGGGGGGGGGGTGGGCCGCGGCCCTCGGGGGGGGGGGGCCGCGACCCTCGGGGGGGGCCGCGACCGTCGGGGGGGGGCCGCGCACGCAGCAGGAGCAGCTGAGACGCGCCGTCTCTCTCTCTGGCTCGGCCGGGGGGTGGGGCTTGGTCAGCGTCACGGTTACCCTGGCAACCGGGCCCTCCGGCCGTCTCGCACAGCCGCAATGTTGAAGCCAGCTCGGGAGGCCGGTGCTCGGAAGATCGCGCCTCCGGAGTTCGGTGCTTGGTTGGTGGGGGGGACGAGCCTCGGGGGTGGGTGGGTGGTGGGCGAGCCTCGGGGGTGGGGGTGGGGGTACGAGTCTTGGGGGGGCCAACCTCTGGAGTTCGGGGGGTGGGGATCAGGGGGCTCGGGAGTTTGGGGGGACGGGGATCAGGGGGCTTGTGGACTCTCCCCCTTCCCCTCCCCTCCCCCCCCTCCTCTCTCCTCCTCCCTCCTCCCCCCCCTCCCCTCCTCCCCCCTCCCCCTCCCCTCCCTCCCCCTCCCCTCCCCCCCCTCCCCTCCCCTCCCCCCAGTCGCTCTCTCTCTTCCCCCCAGTCGCTCTCTCTCTTCCCCCCAGTCGCTCTCTCTCTTCCCCCCAGTCGCGCTCTCTCTCTCTTCCAACAACAACATGCCCTCGAAAAAGCCTCGGCACCGCCGGGCACTTCAGCTAGTACTATATAAAAGACCTGGTATGTGTCAGCCGTGGCTCAGTTGATAGCACCATCGCCTCTAAGTCAGAAGGTTGTGGGCTCAAGTCCCACTCCAGGGACTTGAGCACAAAAAATCTCTTCTGACACTCCAGTGCAGTACTGAGGGAGTGCTGTGCAGTCAGAGGCACCGTCTTTCGGATGAGATGTTAAACCGAGGCCCCGTCTGCTCTCTCAGGTGAACATAAAAGATCCTATGGCACTATTTCAAAGAAGAGTAGGGGAGTTATCCCCAGTGTCCTAGCCAATATTTATCCCTCAATCAACATCACTAAAACAGATTATCTGGTCATTATCACATTGCTGTTTGTGAGAGCTTGCTGTGTGCAAATTAGCTGCCGCGTTTCCAACATCACAACTGTGACTACACTTTAAAAAGTACTTCATTGGCTGTAAAGTGCTTTGGGATGTCTGGTGGTTGTGAAAGGTGCTATATAAATGCAAGTCTTTTCTTTTTAAAACTTTGGGAAAAATAAACCAATACAACTTAAAAGCCTCATGTGTTAGGGGCAAGAGCTAAGGATGTTGCTTTACTTTATAGGAGCACAGTAACCCACTGCCTAACTTGGGCAGTGGTTCAGTGTTATCTTAATAAGTGTGCTCTTCAACTTTTCCTACTTGTTTACAGACAGCCAAATTTTATTCTGGAATCAGTTAAATATCATGCCAGATCACAAATGGGATTCTATGTTTTACATCTTGCAGTGAACTGCTGTGTTTGAACACCAGCACTGATTGCTGATAACAGACATTCAGGTGGAGTTATAATTCAGCCTGTCAGTGCAGTAAATCAATGAAATTAACACTAAATGTTTTCATAGAGAATTTAATGCAATCCATCGGCGTTGTGTGTAGCAAGTATTAAACAACCTTCATGGCCCATGCTCCTTCTGGGCCTAAACCCTAGCCTTCCTGTAAACCTTGGCTTTTCTTCACTTTGTTTCCATATTCCTCCAGCCTTCAGGATAAACAAACAGCTGCAGGTCTACATTAATGTAGGATCAATCAGAGGGCACTGGAAGAAATCTATCTGTCTGAGGAAAAGAAGAGGGATGCTTGGAATGCAGTAGAAATGCTAAGATATCACATTTCAGTGATCCAAAACTACGTTTATTGCACTACGAATCAATATGTGCAATGTTTTAGTCAAAACAAAAGGTTTTACAAGAAGCTGTACAAAAAACTGAAGAACCTCTTGTGCAGACTTGACTATGAGCGGCATCTTGAAGTTTCTGGGGAGAATACAATCCAAGAGTGAGCTTCAAAAAAGTTAAGCATTATTTAAAAATGAACTCCCTTTCCCTCACCTTTGACTTCATGAATACCTGTGTTTCACAGATATGAATGAGACAAAGGTCAAAAGCTGCAAAATCATAAAGCAGATCCAGATTTTCATGTTTACTTTGATAGCAGGAAGATCTAGTTCCAGTATTAATAAGGTTTCCAACCCTCCCTCTTTTGGTGGGAGTCTACCGGAATGGATTGGTCTCCTGAGCGCTGCTGCTGGCGACTCAGGAGAATCGGTCCTTGTATGCGCAATTTGCGCATGCGTAGTACGCTGAGTTTTGTGGCTTGCAACTAAACCATGTTGTCTGAGCCCTGCTGGAACACACCACATCATTGCCAGTTGTGAGGATGGCAGGTATCGGGGCCAATGAAAATCATCTGGAAACTCCGTGAGTCCTGAGAGAGCAACACAAAGTGGGGGGGGGGGGGGGCGGGGAGAGAAACATACTGTAAAAGGGAAGGAGAAAGCAGCACAAACTGGGAGAAGGAAGGAGGGAGAGAGAGAGCAACATAAGGAGAGAGCAATACAAACAGGAGCAAGGGAGAGTACATGTCTGCCTGTGATGTGCGCTGTTGCATAATGTTACTTATTACAGGAGTCAGGCAGCTTTGGTGCTGCTTCCTGAGGACTGAGCCTCACTTCCTTCAGGGATAGGGTCTGGGAATGAGTGAATTAAATTAGGTTTGGTTTTGCAGTGTCACATGATCAAATGCCATGTGATCAAATGTCACATGATCAAATCTCCAAGAATATGTTAAATATGAGTTAGCAACCCTAAGCATTAACCAAATTGCAAAATTTACAATTCCAGTCAAATTTGAAACACTGAGTACATGAGAAACCAGTTTTCAGGGCTTGACTTTAACATTATCAGCAATCATCATTGTCCTGGCACGTCCATCCTATATTAATCTAAATAATTACAGATTTAATGTGTGATGCAGGACTTGTAAAGTGGCATATTAATGCCAATTCTCTCATTAGCTTAAATTCTCAACTAACAATACTGATTAGCTGTCATGGGTCAATCAGCAAATGTCCTACATAAAAGGAACTGCTTGAAAGGTTGAAATGTTAATCAGTTAAGTTATTTTTTGGCAAAATGGTTCCAGCAGCTTTCTTGCATTTCTGATTTATAACTGAATATATAGCCATATAAGTAATGTTTATAACATTAATGCACAATCATTAAATAATTCATACTAAAATCATTAAACTTACATATACAATGGATCATTTAATATAAGAAATTGTTGCAAGTAGTTTTCATCTGTAGACGCCTACACAACTCTGCAGCCTAGGGCTTGATTTGTGCCTTAGTCCAGTACAGTAGTTGAAAGTTTCACCTGAGCCCTGGGTGTTGAGAATGCCCAGTTTCTGTTGAGGAATTGCATGTGTGAAAGTAATTTTCTTCAGTTAACAACAACAACTTGCATTTATATAGCACCTTTAACATAGTAACATGTCCCAAGGCGCTTCACAGGAACGTTATTGAACAAAATTTGACAGAGTCACATAAGGAGATATTAGGACAGATGACCAAAAGCTTGGTCAAAGAGGTAGGTTTTAAGGAGCGTCTTAAAGGAGGAGAGAGAGGCAGAGTGGTTTAGGGAGGGAATTCCAGAGATTAGGGCCTAGGCAGCTGAAGATACGGCTGTCAATGGTGGAGTGATTAAAATCAGGGATGTGCAAGAGGCCAGAATTGGAGGAGCGCAGATATCTCAGAGGGTTGTAGGGCTGGAGGAAGCCATGGAGGGATTTGAGAGCAAGGATGAGAATTTTAAAATTGAGGCGTTGTCAGAGCTGGAGCCAATGCAGGTCATCATTCACAGGATTGACAGGTGAACAGGAATTGGTGCGAGTTAGGATACGAGCAACAGAGTTTTGGATGAGTGCAAGTTTATGTAGGGTGAAAGAGCATTGGAATAGTCATGTCTAGAGGTAACAAGGGCATGGATGAGTTAAACATTGTTAGGACTAAAGCCTTTGTCGTCAGACTTCACCACAAATTCCATACCTTCGCCACCGATTCCATTCCCCTCCCCAGCTTCTGTCTCGGGTTGAACCAGACTTCACATCCCTAGCATCCAATTTTATCCTGAACTGAGCTTCCGACCCCATCTCCTGTCCATCACAAAGACCAGCTATTTTCCCTGACTTGGTCTATCTGCTGCTGAAAGCTTCATCCATATCTTTGTCACCTTCCATTGACTGTTCAAGTGGCCTCCTTGCTGGTCTGTTATCCCCCATGCCCCGTAGACTTCAGCTCATCCAAAACTCTGCTGCCTTTATCCTAACCTGCACCAAGCCCTGCTCATCCATCAACCTTGTCCTCGCTGACAGTGGATCTGAACTGGACAAGGCAATACAATACAGTAACTATCTGTTGATTAAAATTAAAATGTTAACAAAGGGAAAAACTGAAAGAGAAAGTTGCTCTGTAGGGTGCAAATCATGCAACGTTTTGCGGTGGTAGATTATTTGCCCACTTACATTACAATTAGGTTTAGTAATAATGAATTGTAAGGCATTGGCATATATTTCTTAGTCAGTAGAATATATACATATTGTACAGTAGTCATATTGAACTATATATGGCATTTGACAATTATATCTTGTGCCTTGAATGTATTGTGAACTCAGTCACAGAATGGCAGTGAAAAATAAGCTTAGCAGTTGTGTGTTCATAAACATGAAGAGTAGAGTAAGCAGAATTGTTAACAGTTTTAGTAGAAGTGAGACAACCTTGTTTCCTTATGGAATGAATCATGTGTTTCCATTGGCTTTTGTTTTGTTTTGTTTTCATTTAACTGCTTCATTTTTTGTGAAGGATTATCGGGAGGAATTCAGCAGCAACGTTATTATGAGGAGATAGGATCAGCAATTACCATTTAGTCTGTAAATGCTACGGAAGGCATACTTTTGTAAATCCACATCTGAGCTTTTTCTATCCTTCTCAAAAAGGAAAGGACAATAATTATGTTGCTGTCAAACAAGTATAATTCTGTAGTTCTCTTTTAAGATCAATTTTTAAATCTTTTATAACGAAAGCTTATAACATTTCCTTAGGTTCCATCATAAAACATTTTCAAAGTATGCCAAAGTCACCTAAATATAGCTGAAGGATATTGCAGAAATAGTCCAATTTATATTGGAGAACCACTGAAGCTCTTCCATGCCATTTCCTTGGTTCTGCTATCATTGAAACCACCCCCTTATATTGATGCTGATCTGTTTTGCAGCAGCTGGTGTGGATGATGCAACCAAAAATA
Organism: Somniosus microcephalus; assembly: GCF_052327205.1. NCBI lineage: Eukaryota > Metazoa > Chordata > Chondrichthyes > Squaliformes > Somniosidae > Somniosus > Somniosus microcephalus. The sequence goes on along the minus strand of NC_140990.1, from coordinate 268,519,186 downwards.
TGGGTGTCACTGAAAATTAGCAGTTTTTTAAAAACATGTTTCTTTTGGCAGCTTCCCCAAAAGCTGAGGAAGATTTATACAGGCAACTAGAAGTAAAAGTTCTTTTATTGTCTGTATGGGAGTAAACAGGAACACATGTAGCTTAAGACAATGATGGCCATGGTTTTTAACCATTATGAGCTCCAATAGCAGTACCATGTCAAATTTATATTGGAGGCAGAGGTGGTGCTGCCATGAGAGGAATGGTTAAAACCAACTTTGCACACTAAAGGCATTTACTTCAAGAGCTTTGTTGACAACAGTAGCAATATCTCGAATTGGGTATTAGTTCCTAATCAAATTATAATTCCTATGTATTTTTAAACATTTGTGTGCATTTTCCAAACACTATGGGCTCAATTTTAACTCAGCCGTCAGGTGGACTTTGAGGTGTGTGGGGGGTTAAAATCGCAAAACCTGGGGGTCAAGACGCCCCCCCCGCCTGGTTCCCGACACCTAGCCATTTTAACCCAGATGTGTCTGATGGTCCCGAATCAGTCCCGCCTGCAACAGGCGGGACTGGTCTTTAGGGCCCTTAAACAGCACTAATTGGTCTTTATAATCCCATTTTAACAGGTCCTTGCCTGTTTAACCCTTTTCCCACATAAAATACACCTGGTGGGGATCACGCCTGTGAAACCTGGCTTGAGTACTATTGGCTTGCTGACTATCAGCTGCAGGTCAACCATTAAAGAGGAGATTTGATCAGTCATCATTTGCAGGTGGCAGGACTTTGTTGTCTCAGGCCTGGGGCAACTTTTACCAGGCTTAACCACACCTGTGGAAGGTTGGAGCCTCACACTCTTCTCCAATGTGACCTCCTGCGAAACCCCTCTCGCCACCCTCACTCAGCACTTCCTCAACTGAGGCATCTACCAGAAGCATGGGAGGCCTTTTTTCCCTTCCCTTCTTGGCATTAGAGGACCTCCAGCACCAGGCGCGGCAGCAGCAGAACCAGGAACAACAACAACAGCAGCAGCAGCAGGAGCGACAGGCTGCTGCTCACCCACATGAGGCAGCACAGGCCAGAAGGGGCCAGCGCATGGAAGCCTGTCGGCGCAGGAGATACCCCCCAAACAGGGTCTACAGACACAGGGTCAGCTACCTCAACATGACTTAGCAGCAGTGCCAGAGGCGGCGCCGACTTTCGCGACAGGTAGTGACTGACATCTGCGCCATGATACAGCAAGACCTGCTGCCCAGAGGACCAGGTGGACACTCCTTACCAGTGGCCATCAAAGTCACCACCGCACTCAACTTTTTGGCCTCAGGCTCATTTCAGGGATCATCAGCAGACATCAGCGGCATCTCCCAGTCGACCGCACACACTTGCATCACGCAGGTAACCGATGCCCTCTTTGCCCTCGCGCACAATCACATCCATTTCACCAGGGATCGCGCAAATGTGACGGCGCGAGCGGGTGGATTAGCTCATCTGGCAGACTTTCCATGGGTGTAGGGCGTCATTGACTGCACACATGTGGCCCTTAGGGCACCCCATCGCAATCCAGGTATTTTTGTCAACCGCAAGGGCTTCCACTCCCTTAACGTTCAGCTGGTGTGTGACCACAAGAAGGCGATTTTGCATATTTGTGCCAAGAATCCTGGCAGTTGCCATGACTCCTTCATACTGCGCCAGTCTAGTGTGCCTCCGCTATTCAGGCCACCAGACCAACTTCACAGATGGCTACTTGGAGACGAGGGCTATCCCCTGAGGACTTGGCTAATGACGCCGTTGAGGAGGCCAGCCAACGAAGCTGAGGAGCACTACAACTCCAGCCACATTTCCACCAGATCCATAATCGAGCAAACCGTCGGCTTGCTGAAGATGCACTTCAGATGCCTGGATAGATCAGGTGGAGCCCTACAGTACTCAGCAGCCAGGGTCTCCAGAATCGTCGTGGTTTGCTGTGCACTCCACAACATGGCACAGCGTCGTGGCTTGCAGATTCCTGAGGACCAAGTGGCTCCTCACATACCCTCCTCAGATGGTGAGGAGGAGGAGGAGGGCGAAAACGAGCATCCTGCAGAGACCCATCAACCACGGCAGCATTACGCGAGAACATTGCTGCCCAGGATGCAAGGAACGCACTCATCCTGGCCAGATTTGCTTAGCCTAGTAAATCAAACTCTTTTGCCTCGCAGCTTCTTACCTGAGCATCGACAATGGCTAAACCTTGCGGATTCCGAGCTATTTGACCAGCATCCTGACAACTGCAAGTAATCCTAAGCCCTCAATGTGAAAGCCCCATTCGCGAAATGACACACGCCAGAACTGCAGCAGTTGCCATCAGAATTTTTATGCAAAACGAACAACTGATGGCATTTTTACAAAATACACAACATTTCACCCAAGTGACTACCCTTGTGACTATTTTTGCTTTATTTTCCTCTTACGCGTGCTCCTACATAGTGGTTCCCCTGTGGCTTCAGCAGATGTGGAGGCCCCTTGCTCACTTTCCTGCTGCTCCTGTCTCGACACCTTTGGCGGGCGTCCTCTGGGGTGGCGAGCTTGTGAGGGCTTGTCAGCAGTCTGCTGCTCCTGCGGCTGTGCAGGAGTTGAGACGTCTATCTCAGTTGGGTGTGGACTCCGGCGGGGCTCTGACCGAGGGCTCTGCAGTGGCATGGAAGTGTGAGCGCTTGGAGAGGAGCCCCCACTTCCTTGAGGTCTGCCACCAACCTCCCTCTCATGGGTCAGGTCCCCCTCAGTGCCTGCAAGTGGCTTGAGAGCACCTTGCTGCACATCAGGGGGGCCATGGGGACCCGTATCTGCAATGGCAGTCCTACTCAGAAGGACTTCCATGAAGGTCTGGTTTCTCTGTTAAATAGATGCCCATCGCTCCTCAAGAGATGTCATTCTATTCTGAACACTCACCATGTTTTCCATACCCTGGCGACTAACCTCCTCCATGGCCGTAGCCCTCCTCTCCTCTACCGTAGCCATCCTCTCCTCTACGGTAGCCAGCCTTACCACGGAGGCAGCAATCATTTCCACGTAGGTAACCATCCTTTCCGTGTTGATGCGTTCATGCGCCACTGACTCCACAAAGGCTCTGCTCATGTTCGCTATGGACTCCTCCATTTGCTCCACACTCGCAGCGACCCTGGAGACAAAACCTGCCAGAGACTCCTGCATCTGTGCATGGAGTTCCATCACCTCTGATCTTACGGATGGACCCAGAGGCAGAGGGTAGACATGCAGCTAAGCCGAGCTGGCAGAGTCCCGCGCCATCCGACGAGGACTCTCCACTGCTGTCCCTGTCTCCACAAGCTGCTGATGCTCACTTGTGCGCTGTGATACACCAGGTGACAACTCTACTCTATGTCCCGAAGGTCCCACCGAGGTGTGAGTGTCTGCGCTGGTGCTGGGTGCGCTTATTTCTGCAGACGCTGCGCCCTCAGAGGTTGCAGATTCCTCTGAGGAGCCTGGCATCTCAGGCTCTTCCTCCTGCACACTGGGGACGGGGGCTCTCGACGGCCCTGTGGGGGAGTCAAGGAAAAAGTTAGAGATGTGATGCCAAGGTTACATGCACATGGCATTTTGCAGATTATCATAAGTCCATATGATGTAGCTTCAGAATCATTATCAGCGACTCATGCAATGCCAATGAGAGTGATGGAAAACTATTCTGTCACCAGCTTGCGGGGATGCACCTGTCTGTCCTTCCCCAACTTCCGCATCTCTGTCAGCCCCGACAATCTCCAGGACGGCTTCCTCCCGGGGGGTGAGCTGGGCTAATGAGGGTGGCCCTCCTCCTGTCCTGGCTCGCTCTCTCCTGTTGTGAGCTCTCTTTTCCTGCAATGAGGGAGACAAGTGGAGGTTGAGTGAGAATGAAGGAGCGAGTGCAGAGCTTGCATAGCATAGATACTTAGAAGGAGACAAAGATGGAGAAGGAGACAAAGATGGAGTGAGGTTGCAAGACCAAGGGCCCTCCCTGTGTGTTGTCAGTTGTGTTCAAAGCATCAGAGTGAGAGGGAGTGTGAGGGCTGCATGGTCGAATAGTTAGGTGAATGTGAGCATAGAGAGGGAATGGCTAAGGATGCATGGATGTGAGTGTCAAGTGGGATGTGGAGGAAGAGATTGCTAAAGCTGAGTGCTGGTGAGGAAAGGCAATGGGGATCAGATTGACGGTGATGGAAACTTGATACTTACTTTTCCAGTGCGATGAAGGTCATGGAATCTTTTCCTGCACTGCATCCCGGTGCGCCGTGTGAGCCCCAAGGAGTTGACTTCCCCAGCGACCTGTAGCCACACAGCCTTGGTCTGACTGGGAGGCCTCTTCCTCCCTGAAGAAGGAAACAGGACCTCCCTGTGGGCCCTAGCACCATCCAGCAATGCCTGGAGTGAAGCCTCATCAAATTTTGGGGCAGCTCTTGCCCTCCCGTTGGCCATTGCTCCTGCAGGCTCCCGTGCCATCTTAATGGTAAAGTTTGGAAGCCTGCAGAAGATGCAAGGCTTGCTGTGGACCTTAAAAGCAGCAGCAATGATGACGTCATATTCTGCGACTTTCTGACTGGAAATACTCAATTGCCAAGGGTTCCCACACGTTGGAAATCAATTGGCCAATTGAGTTAAAATTGCATCAATCTCACAGACCCATTTAGATTCGTGTGGGAAACACTAAATTCGGGGAACCCGACAATTCCCCGCACCTGAGTTAAAATTGACCCCCATATCTAAGTGCAGATTGAATAATATCTGATTGAATAATGATCTAGATAAGGGAACTAGATGTAATATCTCCAAGTTTGCAGATGAGACAAAGCTGGGTGGGCATGTGGGCTGTGAGGAGGATGCCAAGAAACTCCAGGATGATTTGGACAGGTTGGGTGATTGGGCAGAAGCATGGCAGATGCAATATAACGTGGATAAATGCGAGGTTATCCACTTTGGTGTCAAAAACAGGAAGGCAGATTGTTGTGTATGTACCTTTAAGGGAATAACTGGTCTCAGACTGCAGTACCGGCAGTGACCACCCCTGTATAAAAGGCCCTAGCAGGCTTCTGTAGTTTCAGTTTCCAGGTTGTCTCCATTCAGTAAAGACTTGTTATAATCAACTCCTGCAGTCCGTGTCTCAATTATACACAGACATAATACTGGCGACGAGTAAGAAACGAACTTACCTGCAACTCGGCAGCACCTCAGACGACGTTATTGAAGGTCAAAGCCAGAAGAAAGAAAAAAAAGTAATCCAAAGAAACTCGAGAAACGGGCGTTGACCGTGGGCAACTGCCCTCCAAATCATCGAATTGAAAAGTGCAGGAGAGACTGTCGAGAGCCAGGCTTGGTCTCCAGTCTGTGGTTTCCCAGCTAATCGGGCTGGTGGCAGGTAGTGCACTGAACCTTCCTGGGCTGCGGCGGGCTAGAGCTCGATCGGGTGGCTCTGCAACGGGGCCGGGCAGCGAGTCGGGAAGCAAAGAGAGAGAGAGAGAGTGGAGCACACAGGGCGCGGCCGGTGCTTCGCAGCCGGGCAGCGTTCGGACCTAAGAAGAGGGAGGGAAGTGTCCCAGAGGGTCCGCTCCATGACGGGAACGGTTCTTCAATTAACGGAGCAAATATTGAAGCGCGATAGAAAAATAAAAATACCGCGGAGAGCGGCATTGGCAGCAGCGATCGGGGAGGCGCAAAGACCATAGGGCGTCGCCATTACAGGATAGTAAAATAAATATAATCGCCAGCAACAGCGTTGGCAGCAGCGGCAGCGGCGGGAAAGCGCGGGAGGCGCCATCTTAACTCGGCGGGGAAGAAGGAAAAGCGCGGGAGGCGTCATTTTGATCCATCGGGGACGAAGGCAAAGCGCGGGAGGCGCCATCTTAGATTTTCAAGATGCCAAAGACTGGCGATATCACTGCCTTCGATAATGCAATAGAAGACTGGACCACGTATGTGGAAAGAGTCGAGGTATATTGCGAGGCAAATGAAATAGCCGATGAGAAAAAGGCATTGGTATTGCTAAATTTAATGGGCGCAAGAACGTACGGCCTATTGCGGGACCTGATTACTCCAGCCAAACCGAAGGCGAAGAGTTTTAACACAATTGTTCCTATCCTACAGGAACACCTAAATCCTACACCGCTGCTGATAGCAGAAAGATTTAAATTCCACAGGAGAAATCAGCATAAAAATGAGAGCAATGCTGATTACCTTACGGAACTACGCAAGCTATCAAAGCACTGCCAGTTCGGAGCAGGACTGGCAGATACCTTACGGGACAAATTTGTCTGTGGACTCCTGAGTGAAGGAACCCAGAAGAGGTTACTCTCAGAGAAAGAGCTGACGCTAGATAAGGCTTTCAGCGTGGCAGTATCGTACGAAGCAGCAGCAAGGGGAGCTGCGGAAATACAACAAAAGCCACAGGAATACGGCACCCACGAAATGACACGGGGATTTGCAAAATGTTATCGCTGCGGCAGAACAAACCATGACCAGAAGGACTGCTGGTCCAAGGACAAAATATGCAGGCAATGCGGAAAGATGGGACACATTGCACAAGTTTGCAGGTCTGGGAAGAAGACCAACGACAACAAAAAGGCTACGAAGGAACCGTACAGGAAAGTACAAAAGATGATGGACAGTAGTTCCGAAGACCAGATGAGCAATAGTGAATCCGGGAACAAGAGACTAAGCTGTCTCAAACTTCACAACGTAATCGCAAAAGAGGATCACTGAACCATTTGGGTCACCCTCACGATAGCAGGGTCCCAAGTCAAAATGGAATTGGATACAGGATCAGCTCTAACCATCATGAATCGACGAGACTACGAGCGGCTATTCTCACACATACCCTTGAGAGAGACATCCATTGTCTTGAGGACGTATACGGGGCAAAAAGTATACCCCAGAGGAAAAATAAGTGTGCCTGTCGAATACAACGGCAAGAAAATACGGAAATTGTATCTACATTCTGCAAGATGGTGGACCACCGTTATTGGGACGTGAATGGATCAGAAAGATAAGTTTAGACTGGCACTCCATTCAGGCACTGACGGTGGCTGGTAAAAAGGATGACGACGTCACTCCTGGACGATTGTCAACAATCTTAGCTAACGCCAAAGAGGTATTTCAACAAGAACTGGGCACTCTTAAAGGCGTAACCGCCTCGATAAAAATACAGGAGAATGCAATTCCCAACTTTTTCAAAGCAAAACCGGTACCATATGCAATTCGCCCAGCCGTCGAGGCAGAGCTGGAGAATCTGGAGAATGCAGGCGTGTTATCTAAGGTAGACTGGAGCGAGTGGGCGACACCCATCGTTCCTGTCATGAAGAAAACGTTAAACAATAAGTCTGAGGAGCCAAGGAAGGTTCGCATCTGTGGGGACTTCAAGGTGACGGTGAACCCAGTCCTTCACACAGTACAATATCCTCTTCCAAGGATAGAAGATATCTTCGCCTCACTATCTGGAGGGAAGCGTTTTACAAAAATTGACCTAGCACAAGCATATTTGCAGATGGAGGTTGAAGAATCCTCTAGGAAGTATCTCACGATAAACACTCACAAAGGTCTTTACCAGTACAATCGACTGGTATTCGGAGTAGCATCAGCTCCGGCGATATGGCAAAGAGCGATGGAACAAGTCCTGCAAGGGATTCCGGGGACTCAGTGTTACTTGGACGACATCCTAGTGACAGGTGAAGATGACAGTGAACACCTTGCCAACCAAGAGCAGGTGCTCACTAGACTACGTGAACATGGGCTACGAGCCAATCGCCCGAAGTGCGAGTTTTTTAAGAAACAGATATCGTATTGTGGCCACGTGATTGATGAAGAGGGGTTGCATAAGTCCCCTGACAAAATTGAAGCGGTAGTTAAGGCTCCAGCGCCTGAAAATGTGTCGCAACTGAGGTCATTCCTCGGATTGGTGAATTACTACCATAAGTTTTTGCCGAATTTGTCCACAATTCTGCATCCACTGAACGCCCTACTACGAACGGGAGTAGCATGGAAATGGAGCGATGAATGTAAGCGGGCCTTTCAGAAGAGTAAGGACCTAATCACTTCAAGAGAAGTATTGGCTCACTACAACCCATCCCTACCGATAAGACTGGCGGGTGATGCGTCTCCCTACGGCGTTGGGGGCGGTACTGTCACATAAATTCCTTGATGGTTCAGAGAGGCCGATAGCTTTTGCGTCACGCTCGTTAACTTCAGCCGAGCGTAACTACGCCCAGATTGACAGAGAGGCCCTCAGCCTGGTATGGGGGGTGAAGAAGTTCAATCACTACCTGCATGGTCAGAAATTTACTCTACTAACTGATCATCAACCTCTCGTCCCCATTTTCAACCCTCAGATGGGCGTACCGATAATGACGGCACAACGGCTACAGAGGTGGTCCCTTTTCCTAGGGGCACACCAATATGACATCGAGTACAAAGGAACTAAACAGCATGGGAATGCTGATGGATTGTCGCGCCTACCGTTGCCGACGGTGGAAGAAGAACTGGCAGTGGATCCAGTGGAGTTATGTCTCCCTGTGACGAATGCAAACATAGAAAAGGAAACACGAAATGACCCGACACTCTCCTGGGTCTATGATTTAACGGTGAAGGGATGGCCAGCACATGGCGAACCACTGCTGCCAGCATTCTCGCCGAGAAGAGAACAGCTGTCAGTGTGCAGAGGAACCTTGATGTGTGGATCCAGAGTAGTAATTCCACCCAAATTGAAGGATAGAGTGCTCAATGAGCTTCATGAGGGTCATCTGGGAGGGGTAAAAATGAAGAACTTAGCCAGAGCGTTTGTGTGGTGGCTGGGAATCGATAGAGAAATCGAAGAGATGACCAAGAGCTGTACAGGATGCCAGAAGGTCCAAAACGCCCCACCACAAGCCCCTCTACATCCATGGGAGTGGCCCTCATCTCCATGGCAAAGGGTGCACATTGATTTTGCTGGTCCCTTTATGGACTCGATGTTTTTAATTGCGGTGGATGCACATTCAAAGTGGCCAGAGGTAATAAAAATGTCCTCAACCACCACAGAAAAAACTATCTCAGTCTTCCGAACCATATTCGCCAGGAATGGGCTGCCTGAACAGATTTGCTCTGACAATGGACCACAGTTTTTGTCTGAAGAGTTCCGGAGGTTCTTAAAGAACAATGGTGTTAAGCATTACACAGCCGCCCCACATCATCTAGCCACTAATGGATTGGCCGAGAGGTTTGTTCAAACATTCAAGAAGGCTATCAAGGCAATGTGTAATGAAGATATACCCCTACAACACAAGGTGGATAACTTCTTGTTTGCCTACTGGAATGCGACACATGCGGTTACCAACCAAACTCCAGCCATGATGTTCTTCAATCGAAGACTACGATGCCGCTTGGATTTGGTTATGCCAAACGTCAGAAGAGATGTGGAGAACAGGCAGTTTCAGAATATGAATGAAAGGCCGACCAGGAGTTTTAAGATAGGTCAACCAGTTTTGGCCCGGGACTACCGCACAGAGAAATGGCAGCCAGGAACGATCTGTACACGGCAAGGACCTCTAATGCATACCGTGGACGTTGGAGAGAGCATTGTAAGACGCCATGCTGACCAGATTCTAGAGTCACTGGAAAACGTCAACTCCACACCACGATCTGATACAGCTGGCGATGAAACCGAAGTACCAATTGCATCTACCGCAGAATCGGTGATATTGGAAGCAGACGAACCAAACAACGACATTGATCCCGACGCAACCTTGCCAGAAGAACCTGATATCCCAAAGAGGCGTTATCCAGACAGAATCAGGAAGCCTCCTCAAAGACTGAACTTATAATTGCTTAACTTCAACCAATGTATCTAGCAACCGTAATTGTAATTGTAATTAGTTATTATTTAGTTGTTAAATGAATGTTATGTACTGTTTATCTAAAAGGGGAGGAATTGTTGTGTATGTACCGTTAAGGGAATAACTGGTCTCAGACTGCAGTACTGGCAGTGACCACCCCTGTATAAAAGGCCCTAGCAGGCTTCTGTAGTTTCAGTTTCCAGGTTGTCTCCATTCAGTAAAGACTTGTTATAATCAACTCCTGCAGTCCGTGTCTCAATTATACACGGAAATAATACAGATTATTATCTGAATGGCAATAGATTGGGAGAAGGGGAAGTGCAACGAGACCTGGGTGTCCTTGTGCACCAGTCGCTTAAGGTAAGCATGCAGGTGCAGCAGGCGGTTGAGAAGGCAAATGGTATGTTGGCCTTCGTAGCGAGAGGGTTTGAGTACAGGAACAAGGATGTCTTGCTGCAGTTGTACAGGGCCTTGGTGAGACCACACCTTGAGTATTGTGTGTAGTTTTGGTCACCTTATCTGAGTAAGGATGTTCTTGCCATGGAAGGAGTTCAGCAAAGATTCACCAGGCTGATACCTGGGATGGCAGGAATGACGTAAGAGGAGAGATCGGGTCGATTGGGCTTATACTCGCTGGAGTTTAGAAGAATGAGAGGGGATCTCATTGACACTTATAAAATTCTGACAGGACTGGACAGACTAGATGCAGGAAGGATATTCCCGATGGTCGGGGAGTCCAGAACCAGGGGTCACAGGTTAAGGATAAGTGGTAAGCCATTTAGGACAGAAATGAGGAGGAATTTCTTCACCTAGAGAGTGGTGAACCTGTTAAATTCTCTACCACAGAAGGCAGTGGAGGCCAATTCATTAAATATATTCAAGAAGGAGTTGGATATATTTCTTAAGGCTAAAGGGATCAAGGGATATGGGGAGAAGGCAGGGACAGGGTACTGAATTTGGATGATCAGCCATGATCTCATTGAATGGCGGAGCAGGCTCGAGGGGCCGAATGGCCTACTCCTGCTCCTATCTTCTATGTTGAGTGTTTCTGGGCTACAAGCTCAGGTTCTGAAGACTTCGTGGCCTAGAAATTGGGTATAGCCCCGCTTGAGGCGTTAGAATTGGCGCTGCGCAAAGTTTATAGCCAGACGAAACTTATCGCTGCCTGGCGAGATATTGGGTTGCATCGCCCCCAAAGGGGATTGAGGCGCTAACTCAGACATTGCACGGGGCTCCTAAGGCGCAAAAGTTCAGGCGCTACCCAATATCGTCGCGGACGGGCGCAGCGCAGGTGATCTCAATTACCGGAAACCACGAGACTTCCAGGCGCCGGCCGACTCTTAAAGGGGTGGGTCAGTCAGCCTGAGCTGCTACACTCAACGCCCTGTAGGCCTCAGAATCGGCACTCGCCCTTCTCTGGCGCAACAAACTTGGTGAGAATGGAGAAGGTGAGACAGAGAGCAGAGCGCTTCAGCACTGAGGCCCTGGACCACTTGGTGTCTGCAGTTGAGCGCCGTCGAGATGTTCTGTATCCTGACAATGGCAAGAGGCCGAATCAAAAGGCTTACCGGCGATCTTGGAGGGAGGTTTCTAAGAGGGTCAACTCCAACAGCTTGGCGACCAGGACCCCTGTTCAGTGCAGGAAGAAATTCAACGACCTCACTCGGGTCGTTAGGGCGAGTGTTGGTTATGCAAACTTCTGATTCCCTCCATCTGCACCTAACTTCGAGGACCCTGTTGCCATGATGCCCCAATGGCCATCTGTCAGCAAGCACCCATGGCCCTTTCTGGGCACACACATGGACATTTCTCTCAAGGCCACATGTAAGGGCTCTTGCACCATGGGGGGCATGAGATGATCTCTCAAGGCATCATGTTACAGAACTTCCCCTTCTTTCCCCTGCAGTCCAAGCTGGCGACGATGCGGCGGGAGCAGCGTTGAACCGGTGGCGGACCTCCACAAGTGGTCATTCTCACGGATCTCGAGGAGAGAGTGCACCAGATTCTTGGAGGACGTCTGTCTGGTCCTGTAACCACTGCAGCTGCCGACCCCATTCGCGACAGCGAGGGTAAGGCTCTCACCTTTTGCAACTGTCTCCTTCCACTTGGTCCCCCCGCCAGCATGCTTCCTCAGTGTGCCGCAATCTGCCATGCCTTTCCGCCAACCTGTCCTTTTGCTAAAGCCACTCTTCCACCTCCCTGCTTTCAGATGATGCATCACCAACTGGGGCTCCACGCCCTGAAGCTGCCAGTGCCCCCGGAGTTGAGGATCAGGAGGAAGCCAGACCATCCGCTCCAATCTCAGAGGAGCATACACATGTACAGACTGTGGATAGTAGCTCCCTGGAGGGGAGTGGGGGGTGCTCTGATGATCAGGCAGTTGCCGGACCAAGCGGCATGCAGCAACGCAAGGGGGGTAGGCAAGTTCGGCCACCGTCTCCCCGGAGGGCAAGGCAGGTAGTGATGACTGCTGCACAGAGTGCAGAGGAGGTGCGTTGCCTGGCTGAAATGAGCACCTAGGCCTGGCTCAGGCACACTGAGCTGATGGCTGCAGTGGGGAGGATGCCTCAGTCAATAGATTCACTGGCAAAGAGTGTGTTGGACTTCGGGGCAACAATGGAGAGGACTCTCCAGGGCTTCAGGGCAACAATGGACAGGACTCTCCAGGGCTTCGGGGCAACAATGGACAGGACTCTCCAGGGCTTCGGGGCAACAATGGAGAGGTCTGTCGAGGGCTTCGGGGCAACAATGGAGAGGTCTGTCGAGGGCTTTGCACCAACAATGGAGAGGACTGTCCAGGGCTTCGAGGCCGCTATGGAAAGGACTGTTCAGGGCTTCGGACAATCCCTGGAAAGGTCTGTCCAGGGCTTGTCCGAGGCAGTGGAGCGGTCAGCACCAGCCTTGTCCGAAGCAATGGAAAGAACTGTCCAGGGCTTCTCCGAAGCACTGGCACCTGGCTCACAGGTCCTCACTGCTACCACGCAGTCACTTGCCGGCCTCGTCCACACCCAGATTGAGGCAACGCGAACTCTCACTGCAGCCACCCTATCTGCATCAGCTAGGATCACCCCGGGCCCTTCCAGTCCCATACAAGGCCAGGAATCAGTGGAGCATGCGATTGTGGCGGATGAGCCGAGCCGGTCCCCTCAGAGAGCCAGTGTGTCGTCCGACAATGGTGCAGGTGTCCTCTCTCGGCAGGTGACCATTCCACATGCCAGCGCTGGCACGTCTGCAGTGCAGCTGCCACCACCTGCAGTGCACACTGCTTCCAGCCATGCTCAGATCAAGCATCCTGCGTCCGCACCCTCCAAGCCCAGAGGTCGGCCAGGCCGTCCCTCAGGGGCTTCTGCGCTTCCAGACAGTCAACAGGCGTCCCCCAGCCTTCACCCCGCCACTGGGGTTCAATTACGTCGGAGCAGCAGGGAGGGAAAGGGCCGAGCGCGAAAGAGAAGTCGTTCTCCATCAAGGGGCCAGCAGTAGAGGGAGGTCCTGAGATGTTTCTTTGGCCAAACTCAAGGAGACCCTCACCTGTTGGAATTGTTGGAAAAAGTTTGTTCAGTTTGGCGGCTTTGCCGAAGAGTTTAGTGTTATTTTGTTTGTTATGGTTTCTGTTGACATGACGTTTTGCTGTAATGAAAGACTTTTGTGACAATAAAGAGAAGTTTAAATGTGCTAAGGTGTACGTGAATAATTACAGTGATGCTGGCCTTCAGATGCTTTCAAACATCCAAAGTGCGCAGCAGTTAAGACACTCATCATTCCGCCAGAGGGGCCTCGAGACGACTCCTCATGAGCCAGTGACGGATGGCCCTTCCACTTTCAGGAGCCCTTCCATCTTCCTCCTCCTGCTCCTCCTCCTCCTCCGCCTGCTTCTCCAGGGTCAGAGGGAAGGTGATGAATTGACGCCTTCTCCTATAAAGGGCAGCTGTAACTTGCCGGATGCAGCAGTGGACTGCAGCCTGAGAGATATTTGCGATGTCCCCAATGGCTCACTGAAAGGATCCGTTGCCATAAAAATTGAGGCCAACAGTCAGTTTAGCGGCCACCAACAGAGAGGTCATGCACCGTTGACGCGGCTGCAGATCCTCAGTAAGCAGGTGGCACAGCTCAGTAACAACGTCCATCCCGATTCGGAGCCTTCGCACACACTGCTCTTTCGACATGTCAAGGTATGACCCCTAAAGACCCTCGCAGCATACCCTCGGATTGGGCAACATCCATTGCCCCTCCTCCTTCTGGCCAATCCCGGCGCTCTCTCCCGCCGTCTTTCTGCCCCTTCATAGTGTTCGGCCAGGAGCCCGTCGCCCTCCAAAGCATCTCCCATTCCGATGCCAGTTGGTCAGAAGGCTGTTAGGTCTAGTGCTCCAACTGCTCCGGACAGGTTTGAGGGTCCCAAGTACTCTAATGCTAAAATCCAAAAACTCTGCTCCACAGTAGCTCCCCAACTTTCTCCACCAACGATCGCAATGAACAGGCCAAGTGGCTGAAGCTTCCATACTAGAGCTGTCCCCTTTAAATAGCGCCCCCGACTCCGAGAAGGGCCTGCTAATGCTCCCTTGAACTGTCACTAATAGCGCTAGGCATTAAGGCTCCGGGCGCCACCCAATATCCGCTCAGGCGCCCCTAAAAGGCGTTGCACGATGAAATGACGTCATTATGTGCTTGCGCTCGCGGGCGCGCGCAAACACTTAGCGCAGGCGTTAAATGTATAGTCAATATGGGAGTTGTCGCTATCTTCATTGCGCCCGCCCCAACATTGGGCAACGCCCCAATTCTCGGTCTCTTAAGGCGCTAACCGCTGGCGCAAACAACCGAATTTCTAGGCCCTAAACACACTTTCCCTGGAAACATGTTAGCTAGTATAGAAAATGGACTCGTGGTAGCTAACTTTTCTACTGTGCAGTCGTTTATCTATGTAGTTGGACCCCAGGGTAGGGTTGTCAATTCTGATTGGAGGCATTCCTGGAGATTTGACCATGTGATGTTCTGACCTGATCACAACTCCCCATTCCCCAGCCTCCACCTTTCCCCCATTCCCCAGTCTCCCTCTCCCCCACCTCGTTCCCATCGCCCTCTCTCCTTGAGCCCTCATTCCCAGTCTCCATCTCTACCCCCGTCTCCATCTCACCCCGAGCCCCATTCCCAATCTCCCCGAGCTCCCATTCCTCAGTCCCCATCTCTCCCTGAGCCCCAATTCCCCAGCCTCCATCTCTCCCCCTGCCTTCATTGCCCAGTCTCCCTCTCTTCCCAAGCCCCCATTCCCCAGTCCCCCTCTCTCACCGAACCCCCAGTTACATCTCTACCCCAGCTCTCATTCCCCAGTCTCCATCTCTCCCCGAGCCCCCATTCCCCAGTCTCCATCTCTCCCCGAGCCCCCATTCTCCAGTCTCATCTTTCTGAGCCCCCATTCCCCAGTCTCCCCATGCCCCATTCCCCAGTCTCCCCGAGCCCGTCTTCCTCTCTCCCGAGCCCCAATTCCCCAATCTCCCTCTCTCCTGAGCCCCAGTCTCCATCTCTCCCCGAGCCCCCATTCTCCAGTCTCCCTCTCATCCTGTGCCCCCATTCCCCACCTCTCCATGAGCCTCCAGTATGCCTCTCTCCCCGAGCCCCCATTCTCCAGTATTCCTCTCTCTCCGAGCCCCCAGTCACCATCTCTCCCCAAGCCCGCATTACCAGTCTCCGGCTCTCCCTGAGCTCTCCATCTCTCCCCGAGCCCCCATTCCCCAGTCTCCCTCTCCCCAAGCCCCCATTCCCCAGTCTTCATTTCTTCCACCAGCCCCCATTCCCCAGTCTCCATCTATCGCCGAATCTCAACTCCTGAGCTCCTCCCGAGGTCCCCTGATTGCTGACTCCCAAGGCAGCCCCGACCCCCGACTTCTGAGGACACATGGACTTCTGACCCTCTATTGTTCCTGCCTCCAGCCGGTCGCAGCTCTGCAGCGGTAGGGGTGACATCAGTGTACTGTTTATACACTGTATGGATAGATCTGTATTTTTGTGAACAAACATGAATGTTTTCCAATGCTTTGGCAACATAAGATGTAACTTGTCATCATGCCAATAAAGCGATTTGAATTGAATTGAATTGAATTGATGGGAAAGTACACAGTGGAGCCCAGTGTACACTTGAATGAAAACTGATGGGGAGGTAGAATGGTGTCCCAAAGTTCATTCACCGTGCACAGACTGCAGTGCCGACGCGCATGCGCGAACTGGCGATACAACAAACTTTTTTTCCAAGTTGCCAGCAGCAGCTCTTGGGAGAGGAATCGACGATTTTGGGAGACGCCAGCCAAAACTGGGAGGGTTAAGAACCCTACCCCATGGGTTCTATATATTCCTGCCTGCTTGAGCAGTGGACATGAGGGCAACTATACTATGAAACTCTGGTTATTTTCCTTGCTTATGTCTCTTTTTTTGCACCGTTATGTAAGTGCTGTTCTGTGAGGGTGGAATATTTATAAACAATTTAAGAATGTATTTTTGATAAAATGACAAGAAATAAACATATATTAGCCCAGATTTTGCGATTGTAATGACAGTGAAACTGTCAGTGTTTGCCGTCATCACTCTGTGAAACTGACAGCAACTTCTGGCGTCCGCACATGCGCAATTAAATATGGAAATCCAGAAGTTGCTGTCCGTGATTCCCTGCCCCTCCACAGGGTGCGCTGTTGAAGTCCCGCAGAAGGCAATCTTTAGAAATCAATTAACTGACGTGGACTTCCTCTTTTACACTGCAATATCACTGTTAAAACCCCAGAAAAAAGTTAAGCCTTGTTAAATGAGGTATAACTGGGTTTTTAACTGCGTACTAAGTCGTAACTACTGTTGAACTACCACTTTGGCCAGAAAAACTAATTTTATATTTGTGGAATGACAAATTCTTCCATTATGATAAAAATTTCATAGGTTTTTAATATTTTTTAAAAAGTTTGTTTATGATATTACAGCTTCTACCTTAATCCCACGTGTATGTCCCAATCTTTATTTCAATCTCTGTAAAATTTATAAAAAGTGAAGGATAATCAGTGCCTTTTATTTCCTGGTTTGCTGTCAATGAATATTCTTCAAATGTGATTGGCTGCTTAGCC
>NC_140990.1:268452249-268501779 GCF_052327205.1 Somniosus microcephalus | reverse complement strand
CAAGGCCAATAGCGAATCAGGGACTACATGGACGGTGCAGCCAATGGCTTACATCGCAAACCAACCATATGGCACCATAATTGCTGAGAACAGATTGAAGTGTGGCACTGAGTGGTAAGTGATCTGTAATTTCTGAAAACAACCTAAATTAACTTTCAAAAATTAATTACAGCATCTTTTTAAATTGCTGTAAAAAAAAATCTCTAGTATCTGCATATCCCTGTTGCGAATGCTTCCCTTATGCTCTGAGTTTACATGAAGTTGGGCATCGCAAACAATTAGCACATTTAGCAAGTGATGACCATTATTGTTGATAAAAATGACTGATTCCTTAAGTGGAGCTTTCAGTAGCACGTGGGTCCCATCGATGGACCATGCACGCGAGGGAAGGCAGCAATCCTGTGGAAGAAGACCTGTCTCTTTGCTGCACAGGAGCTATGTGGTATCTAATGAAGTCAGATGCCATGTGGAAGATAGCATTGGTCACCTGTTGAATGCAGGTCCTCACAACTCCTTGGCTGATGTTACAGAGGTTTCTCGTGCCTGACTGGGAGGAAGTGGAACCGTATAAATTGAACGCCATCGTCACCTTGCGGGAGGTGCACCACGGCTTTAGGTCTGCATGGAACATCTCAGAGGTAGCCAATTGTTTCCTTGCAGAAGTGCAGCTGCTCCTCAGACAGTGCCTCAAATGACATCTGTTCCCTATACACTCTCTGTGGAGGGAGATAGTAGAGAAATACGTTCAGACGCTAACAGCATTCTGGGTGGCAAAGCAGGCAAGAATAAACTGCCAAAAATGATAGATTTAGGGAGAAAATACAATGATAACAATTTCCAGACTACTCCTCAGCTTTATTAATCCCTTTGTTGGCCTTCCAGGCTGAGAGTAATGTCTTGGCCATAAATCATGCCATTACGAGGTCACCCATGCCGTTATTTTTGAGTCTAACTGGCGGCGGCGTAAATCCAGCAAACTGGCGGCGGCGTAAATCCAGCAATCTGGCTAGAATGGACTTGCTGAGGCTAATGACAACAGCACAATTGGGCCAGCAAACTATGGTGCAACACAACTCGTGGTGTAACTCACTCCATTATTTCCTGGAACTTTTATGTATTGGAGGCATCGGCACATGCCGTTAATACGTCATTATTATGGCACAGGTTTGTTGCAAATTCAGGCCCAAGGTTTCTTCACTTAATGTATCAGTTGACAGTAAAAAGCCAAAGTCTTGATATTAACAAATTTTTGTACTCAAGTTAAACTTTCTCTTAACTGGTATTAGCTGTACAGAAAAAAATATGGTAGTATCAAATCCAGGACAAAGTAGCCCGCTTGATTGGCACCCCATCCACTACCTTAAACATTCACTCCCTTCACCACCGGCACATTGTGGCTGCAGTGTGTACCAGCTACAAGATGCACTGCAGCAACTCGCCAAGGCTTCTTCAACAGCAGCTTCCAAACCCGCGACCTCTACCACCTAGAAGGACAAGGGCAGCAGGCGCATGGGAACACCATCACCTCCAAGTTGCACATCATCCTGACTTGGAAATATATTACTGTTCCTTCATCGTTGCTGGGTCAAAATCCTGGAACTCCCTCCCTAACAACACTATGGGAGTACCTTTACCACATGGACTGCAGCGGTTCAAGAAGGCGGCTCACCACCACCTTTCATGGGCAATAAATACTGGCTTTGCCAGCGACGCCCACATCCCAAGAACGAATTTTAAAAAATTAAATGCAGTCTAAGATCAGTAATGAGACCAGCTTATAATTAGTGTGAAAAATAACTGCCCACACTGCTCTTCCTAAAGTAAAACATGAAATTACATTTGCTAAATTCATTTATGAACAGATAAAATACAAAATTGATGCAAGACCAGTTGATTGTATCATGTTTCACATTGGGAGTGAAGACCAAATGCAGTCTTCAGATGAAGGGGGATTAGAAGGCGAAGGATAATTGGACTAGGGTGTGTAGATGTAAATTAAGTCTTCATTTTAAAGTCATAAATTCTACCCTTATTTCCATGATAAATTCCTATACCCACATTTATAATGGAAACTATGTAATCTTCATTATGTTGTATTTATGCTCTACTGCCAGTGGCAACATCTGCATGGGTTTGGGAATTAGAGTGAAGACATTTACACGGGCAGTTTCCATTACAAATGTGAACATAAGAATTTATGGAATGGAAAACATCAACAGGAAGTGTGTCCATATGTAAGGTTTTTTAATGTATTACATTACACAAATAGTACTAAAGCATTTTACTTAATTCATTATCCGTCATGCTATGACAGATAAAGTGTAATCTTAACATTATTTTGTATTAAATGGGCCTATGAACTTCAGCTCATCCAAAACTCTGCTGCCTGTATCCCAGCTCACGCCAAGTCCCACTGACCATCACTCCTGTGCTCGCTGACCTACATTGGCTTCCGGTCCCTCAATGCCTCAAGTTTAAAGTTCTCATCCTCCACATCCCTCCCACGTCTGTAACCTCATCCAGCCCTAAAACCCTCGAGAACTCTGTGTTCCTTCAACTCTGGCCTTTTATGCATCCCCCACTCCCTTTGCCCCTCCATTGGTGGCCGTGCCTTCAGCAGTTTAGGCCCTAAGTTCTGGAATTTCTTCCCTAATCCCTTCTGTCTCTCGAACTCTCTCTCCTCCTTTAAGACCGTCCTTAAAACCTACCTCCTTAACCAATCTCTCAGTCACCCTCCTAATATCTCCTCCTTTGGCTTGATGTAAATTTTTGTCTGAATAAGGTTCTGTGAAATGCCGTGGGATGTTTTCCTATGTTAAAAGCACTATATAAATGCAAGTTGTTGTTGTTGAAATACCAATCATTACACAATGTATGGGGCCATGATAGCAAGTTCGTAATTGTGTGTACTCACAGATTAAACAATTAAGACAGGCCTCTGCATTATTTAGCTGCGTTATTGTTACAAAGGGGTTAGCATCCCGTAGACGAACTGTCAGTTTTATTTATTTTGGGAAAAGAGACAACCTCAATTAATCTGAACCTTTAAAGATTACACTTTCATAGTTGGAGAAATATAAAATTAAAAAATGCAATATATTTAATAAAAATAATATCAGCATTGTATTTACAAGCTTGAAAGTGCAAAGCCATTATAGGCTGGTTAAACTTGCTATTTTTATAGCAATGCACCCTTCCCCCCACTCGGTGTGTTGAGAGCTTATTGATTACTTCAGGGTGTTCCACTGTTTATCTCTATTGAAACAGGAGAGGAACTCACTCACAAAGAGGCTGGCTCGTGGATCTCCTTCAAGTCACCGGCTCCAGTATGCCCTCTGTGTTCTGCAGTTAGGCTTGTGTGAGGTTTGTTAGTAACAAACAAACAGTCTAGGAAGACGCAGCAAAGGAACTGAAGGAATACTCAGTTCCTGCGCTGCTGGCAGACATTTCCATCTTCATGGGTAAAGTGTGGAAACAACAGATGTACCCCCAGTACACTTATTACTATCCACAGTATCTCCCAGCCAAGGTATAGTGATTTATTTTGCAGATTTATTTTGACTACATTATGTGATACATGTATGTTGCTGTTTACTGTAACCACACAATTGTTTGAGTTAAGAAAAAATTATAGAGTAATTATGTGGTTACATGTTTAACATAACAATTTGCATTATAATATATCTTGCGTATGAGATATTTATTCTTAATAACCTTGTGTTCATTATGTGAGTAGAGTTGGTTGTACTGGATTTGAAATGTTATATATATGTTGCAGTTCAACTGTACTACAAATTGTTTGCCAGCGGTTTCGGTTTAGTCCTTTTCCCAAGGTCTTTGTTTCCTGCATTAGCGAGACATGTTCTTAGTTTCACTGTTCACAAATTCTGATGAGTTTTTGTTTTTAAACCTACTTGCACAATTTTCCTGTGAGTAAATAGTCTTTAAAAAGCTGATTTTTTTTTAATGGTTTAAACTTGTACATCTTTACCTTTGCTCAGCATTATCTATAAGCTTTGTATACTTTTGTAAATGATATTTGCCAAAGGGTAAATGACATAGAATGCAGGCTTTGGTCAAGGCTCATAAAGGGAAATGACCAGTGTTAACCCTTGTAAAATCCCATGGGTGTGTCTGTTGAAACTTTATCGCCATTGATGTATTTAGTGTCAAAGGTTTCTCTTTTACTGATGAAGGGAAATGTTTTCACTAATGAATATAAATATGAATGGTCACGTCAAAGGCCAAAGTAGTGCTTGGAACCTAACTGGGCTAAAGTTTTAATACAAGTTTGAAATTGCCAGGATTGATACAGTGCAGACCTGTATTGAAGGTATTTTGGAAACTGCTTGCAGCTCAAAACAACATAAAAATGAGTCGTCCTAAAGCTGCTGTTGAAAGGTTAATGTAGAAAACGTTAGAGGAGTGCAGTTCACATTTTGGGCACTGGTTTATTAAATGTGCGATTCAGTAATTAACCCTCTGAGGAATGCAGTGAAATATCTGCATTGAAATTTAAAAAATGTAACGAGATTAGAATGTTCAAACAACTAGAATAATTTTCTGGGCTTAAAAATATGTGGTGATTTATCGGTTTTTTTCCATTGCTATTTGGTTATGTTCTGCTGCAAATATTTGTGGATATTATCTGATAGCAGTATGTGCAGAGTTTAAAAAATAAAAAGTCCTTTTGCGCAAAGGGTTAATTCTGCAAGTGTTTGAATTTGGTAGTAATTAAATAGATTTACTGTTTTAAAATAGTAGATGTTGCTTATTTCTAAAATATTTTTCCTTGCATTAAAAAAGAGAAGAAAGGAGAGTATTCATTATGCTTTGTTGATACGACCTTATTCCATTTTTGGCTTTGTAATGAAGATTGTTTTTATTAAAACTGTTGAGAGCCTGATTCTGAAGCGATGCCTTGTTTATAAGGATCACTTCTCACTTTACTGAACATTAACATGAAACATTACCCTGAAAATGTTGCAGTGTACTATAAAATTATGCTGCTAACCAAATGAAAGTTACTTCTAACTTGATGAGTTTTTTTAGTTCTAAATGTGTCTGAAGTATAGTGATTTCTAAGTGAACTGTCATATTCAAAAGTGAAAGAAAAGTAGTACAGTACTGAAGACCAAGGCCTGTAATAATGGAAAGAAAATGTTACTTTTAGAAAGAATTATCTAATTAGATGTTGAAAAACAAGTTAAAAATGCAGGATTTTCAAAAATCAGTAAAAACTTGCTTTTTTATAACACTGCCCAGGTGCAAGAAACTGTCTCATGCTCGACGAGGAGTTTGTTTTTGAGAACAGTGAGAGAGGTGGCAAGGTCGACGAAACTAGGCAGGAAGTTCCAGAGGACAGGAGTGTAGTGGTAGAGCAAGTGGCCTCTAATATTAGAGCAGGGGACAAGAAGTAAATAGTGTAAGAAGGGCAGAGGGTGCATGAGGCAATGTAAAGTAGGAGGAGATCATTAAGGTAGAATGGGATGAGGCCCTGGAGTGATTTTAAAACATGA
The DNA here is from genome assembly GCF_052327205.1 of Somniosus microcephalus. Classification (NCBI taxonomy): domain Eukaryota; kingdom Metazoa; phylum Chordata; class Chondrichthyes; order Squaliformes; family Somniosidae; genus Somniosus; species Somniosus microcephalus. The sequence goes on along the minus strand of NC_140990.1, from coordinate 268,496,260 downwards.
ATGAGAATGTGGAAATCAACTTGCTGGGAGCCAGTGGAGCTGGAAGACAACAAGGGTGATAAGAATGTGGGACCTTGTGTGGGTGAGGATGTAGGCTGTGGTATCTTGGATGAGTTGAGGCTTGCTATGAGAATTTGGGGGAAATAGAGTCTCAAGGTAATGAAGGTGTGAGCTAGAATTTCAACAACAGAGGGTTTGCGGTGGGTTGTGTTACAGTGCAGGAAATATTTAATGACAATGGAGTGGATGTAGGGGAAGAAGCTGAGCACGTGAGTAATATATCAACACTTCATATCTGACACAGCTATAAGTGACAGCTGTGTAGGTTGATGGATGCAAGGTGAGAGCTGGGAGGAACTAAAAAGAATGGCTTTGATTTTGATGACATTATGCTGAAGGAAGTTACATAGAATTTACAGCATAGGAACAGGCCGTTCGGCCCTATCTTGTATTTATGGCCCCTATTTTGGGACTCCCGTACAAGTGGGAACATCTTCTCTGTGCCCATTTCATAATTTTAAAGACCTATATCATGTCACTTCTTGATCTTCCCTTTTCTCGAGGAAAGAGCCTGTTCAGTCTTTCCTGATGATAGTTGTACCCTCTCAATTCCTATATCATCCTTGTAAATCTTTTATGCACTTACTTTCTCCAGTGCTTCTATATCCTTTTTCTAATATGGAGACCAGAATTGTGGTTCTACATAAGTTTAACATAACATCTCTGCTTTTAAATTCTATTCCTCTAGAAATGAATTTGCTTTGTTTGCACTTTTACATGCCCATCCTGCAAGTTTAACATCTTGGGGGAAAAATTCAGTTGATTAGCGCCCTAAGAGGGTGCTAACGGGGCGCAAAGCAATTAGTGCCCGGGCGCGGCGATGTTTGCACCGCTTGCGAAATTGACCAGACATTTTGTGGTGGCACTAAACACGACCGCCATGATCTCCTGCGCCTGCAGATTGTGACGTCAACGCCCCAGACCGGAAATTGAGTGCCACCCCCCTGCCTTTCCACCTGCCGCTAGCAACAACAGGTAAAGGGGAATGTTTTGCAGTCGGGAAGGGACTGGGGGAGCGCTATTTCAAGGCAGCTGCTTCCTGCCTTTTTTTGTCGGCAACATTCTGAGAGAGAGAGAGACTTCTGGAGAGCTTCAACACTGTGTGAAGGAGTTTTGGGTACTGAGCAGCAGGTTCATTTTGATTTGACCTTCCTTGCATTGATTTAGAAGAGACTATGGGGCTGCACTCGCAGCTCTTTCCCTGGGCCTCTCCATTGTTCTTTCCAGCAGAATTGATGTACAGGTCTCTCCAGGCCGAGATTCAAGGCTGCAATAAGCAGGGTGTGGATGGAGAGCAAGATCAACCCTCCCCTTTAAGAACTGGCCGGTGCCAGTGTGTCTGTGTTCCATTGTTAACTGACATCACATGAGCTTCGCCAGCGCTCTGAGGTAGCGCCTCGTTCCTCGGTGTTAGCGCCTTAAGAGAGGTGTGTAGCACTGATTTAGTGCTCAAATCACCTCCAGGGGCGATAGAGGCCAAGTTTGCAGTCGGAGGCGATAATTAGCACCAGGCGCTAAACTTTGCGCCCGGCCGATAATTGCGCCCCAAACGGGGCGATACCAAATTTCTCCCCCAAGTCGCAGCCCTCCTCAGAGTTTGGAAATAGTGTATAGTTGGGGCCAAGGGTGGGTTTCTTGAAGGAGGTGGGATCACTGTTGGAGCAAAGACAGAATGATGATATGATGGGCTGAGAAGGACGGTCAGGAGCTCGGAACACCACATGAGGGAGCAGGTGGTAAGCTTCATGGACAGAATGAGTGCCCTAAGAGGGAGCATGGAGAAAAATAGCAGAGGCCAGGATAGGCGAGGGATTGTATGGGTGGAGGGCAGAAGGAAAAGCTGGGAAATAAGACCAGGCTCAATTTTGGACATAAAGAAGTCCTTGAGTTTCTTGCATTTGGAGTTGAGGTCAGCATGCGGACATAAAGGAGGGAGGCAGATTGTGGTGGAGTGGAGAAATTGAGAGTTGTTTTGCGTTTTGGGATAATTGGTAACAAGCAGAGGAAATGATGGTACAGCTTATGGTGGTCCAACCAGATCTGTTAGCGGATAGCTAGGCCGGTTGATTGCCAAGTACCTTCCAGCTAACAGTCTGCAGATTTAAGATAATTGAGGTACTTGTTATACCAGGAGAATGGTGAGGTGGGAGACCATCTTGAATCTGAGGGGAATGTTTGAGTGAGACAATTGTGAGGAAGATTGACAGAGGTTCCCATGTCATCACAGTTGGTAGGCCAGAAGAGAAAGAGGTCAGAATTGGAGAGGGTCTTGAGAGTGAGTTTGGGATATTTTTTCCCCTAGGGTCAAAGTGACAGTGGTGGCATTTGGGACAGATAGGTGTATATGTAGGAGAATGGAGATGAGAAAGCTCCCTGTCAGTGTCAGAAATCTGAGATCTCAATGCCATGTGTAATAATGAATTCAAGGGTGTGGCTGTGATTGGATAAAGGAATTGAAATAGAGATGGAGGTTGAGGATAAGGGAAGCAAACCAGACAATGAAATGACTGCTGTAGGGTAGGATGAATTGAGGTGAAGATTAATTTCAATAAGGGTGAATAGTCACTTGGTGCAGTGTCTGATATTGAACAGAAGGGAGGGACATTTCAATGAGAAACATGCTTAGGGAAGTCTGGAATGGCTGAAGATGATCATGAAGGAGAGATGGGAGGGATTGTAGAATGTGATGCATTTGTATGTGGAGAAGAAATAAGAGGATAGGCTAATGTGGGATCTCGAGTTGGGTGCAGTGCTACCACCACAATTGTTTTGACAGGCAATGTGAAGGAATATGAAGCCAGAAGAGCAACCTTGATGGGCAGGAAGGAGCCATCAGTGGTGAGGCAAGTTCCAGGCCCAGGATGTTGATTTTTATTTTGATTGTTAGGTCAGTTATGCAGAGGGCCTTATTCACGAGCGAGCAAACATTTTTCAGGGTGATATGGAGTGGAAGATGTTAGAGGTTCATAGGAGGGATTATTGCTACAAGGGAAGACGAGTGGAGGAGAGTGGGATATTGAGCTAGTTTAGAGGATGCGCTCTGAAAGAGGAGGTGTCAGGATGACGCAGTTGGGTGACTAATGGAGTACAGCTAGAGGAGAAATGGGAATTCGGTGGAGAATGGCAGTGGGTGGGCTTGGGCAACAGTGTGATTAAGGACTATTTAGACATGGAGAATGGGGCAAGTAGCTGTAGGAGAAGCAAAAGTGGAGGCAAGAAAATATTAGGTGGGGAAGCAAAGGAGGATGAGGCATGGGGGAAAGGGGAAGGGAAGTGCAGGTCCTTGGATCTTGGGCAACATCCATTATGCACACATGCATGAGTAAACAAGATTACAATATACTACAGTAACAGCAAGTCCTAATGCAAAATGATGGAGAACACCTCTAGGAGGGGTCTTGAGAAAGGTCAATGTGGCTACTTTATTCAGGGAATAGGGCCAACTGGAGGTCACAGGTTCCAGGTAAAGAACAGTCACTGTAATCCTGTAAATAATACTGATTGCATCTAAAAATGGTTCTACAGATATAATACAGATCAGTTAGTTGCCTATTGCGTATAGGTTGGATGCTACTTTTATCTGTTTTCCCAAATAAATACAAAACATCAAATTAAAATGGGTGTTTGTGTTTAAAAATGAATTAAGCTTTTTCATTGCAATCCAAGCATGAGCATCAGTATTTTAAATAACCTTAAGTATAATTGTATTCTAAATTTAAATGTTCTAAAGCCTACTGGTTTGCTTTTGTTGAGATATTGACAACTCCATTGTTGGTACATTTCTGTCAGACTGCAGTTTACAATAATTTAGCTCTATGGATTAAAGTCAAATTTAATGTTCCATTTGTTACTTGTTAACTTTAAGTAACAACACACAATATTATTCTGGGAGGTAATTGATGTACTGGTGTCTATCAGGTCTGGGATGGACACACATTTAAAAAAAAGCAAGCATTTAATAATTTATTTGTTGACTTTAGGGATCCCAGTTGAGAATGTTGCATGTGATTTTGCAAATGATAGCTAAAAGCTTGAAATGGATATTACTATAAAACCCAGTGCTCCACAGTACCTATTAGGCACCATGTGTGTTTTAATAAGTACATCTGAATTATGTATTAATGAACACCTCCGGGCAGCCTTTCCTATTATGCAATATTTATAAATGATTGTTGCAGTCAGGCTTCTGTGCAGAAAGTTAACCCCACTTTAATGCATTAGCCAATTGCAAGTTAGGAGCTAGCTTTTTAATTGTTTAATTCAGTTAGTAGTAGTTTGTGTTCTTGTGGTTAACTCATTAATGAAGCAAATACAACTGTAATTAATCAACTTTTAATGAAAAAGTAGATAAGACACAGCTGTAACCCCCAACTTGTGAGTGTTAGGCGTGGCACTGCTATACTTTTTAAAATTGGTTTGCCTTGTGAGTAAGTAGTGGTGTATAGGTATTTGTTTTATTTTTCACTTTCTTGTCTTTGGTATCGTACACTTTTTAGTTAACCTGTGCCATGCTGAGCGTGAAATGAAACAGTTGTTGATTTGTGGAGTTTGTGTAATTAATAAATCATTTTCATTATGATTATGATGAAACACTTTAAAGAAAGAAATAATTTAAATATATAGAAGTTACAACACTGAAGCAGACCATTTCACCCAACCTGTCCATGTTGGCGTTTACCCTCCAAAAGAGCAAATAACTCTAATTACATTTACCTACTCTGTCCCCATATCCCTTCAACTCCTTTTCCTTCATCCACTAATCCAATCTAATCTTGAATGTTGACATGGTTTCTGCCTCAACTCAACCACTAACCCTGGAAGTGAATTCCACAGTCTCACAAAACTCTGTGTAAAGAAGTTTCCCTCTGTTCCAAATCTCTTGCCTTTAATCTTGTACCTATGGCCCTCTGGAAACAGTCTGCTTCTATCTACCCTGTCCCACCCTTTCATAATTTTAAACCGTTCTATCATGTCCTGTAATCTACACACAATACTGTAACTGATGTCTGTGGTGATTATTCTTTATGTTTAGTAAGAAGTATTGTGATTGGTTGTTTGTTTCCTGCCTTGGGATATATGCTGTAATCTCATTGGTAGTTGATGTCATGTGATTTGTGGTGGCCATCTTAAATTCAGTTCTTTCCAGCCTTTAGTTGGGACTGGGTGTTGAAAGATGTGCTACAGGATTTTTAAGTTAATAAAGCCTAGATTAGAAAGGCAAATCTATTCTTCATTTCAATTTATTAACTTTATGTCAGAATGGAGCGATATCTTCAACCAGAACGATTCAGTGCTGACCCTAATTCTGCAGGAGTGGATGATAAATGGAAACACTGGTATTGTACATTTAAAAACTTTTTGGGCGTGTTGGATCAAGAGTCTCTAAATAAGCTGAATATGCTGATCAACTACATTGCTCCGGATGTGTATAAGTATATTTTGGACTGTAAAACTTACGAAGTGGCTATTTCTACATTGGAAAAGATTTTTGTTAAACCAAAGAATGAGGTATTTGCACGTCACCTTCTATCTGCCCGTAGGCAGCAGGTGGGAGAATCTTTGGATACTTATTTACAAGCACTTCGGTGCCTTAGTGTTAACTGTAATTATAAGGCCGTGACGGCTGAAGAATATAAGGAAGAATCGGTACGGGATGCTTTTATTAATGGATTACTGTCTAGATCAATTCATCAGCGGTTGTTAGAAAATAAGACTTTGGATCTTAAGAGTGCTTTTGAGCAAGCTTCTACATTGGATGTGGCTCAGAGAAGTTCGGATTCTTATGCTCTTTTTAATCGGCCTGTGACTGTGGTTTCGGCAGTTCCGGATGAAAAGGAATTATGTGGACTTAATAGGAGTGGTTTACTAGATTCTGAAACAGTTTCTACTTCAGCGGCTGTTGCCTCTAGGATTCAGAAGTGTTATTTTTGTGGGAACGTCCGGCACCCTCGTCTGAAGTGTCCTGCTCGGGAGGCTGTGTGTAGTAAATGCGGCAAGAGAGGTCATTACGCACGTGTGTGTAAATCATCAGGTTCAATTACCTCCTCTGTGACTATTCAGCCTTTGGATAGGGCGTTTATTGCATCAATTTCTGCTGCATTTGCTCATGGCCTAAACAAAGCTATAGTTACGGCCCAAGTTAATGGGTTGGAAGTGAAGGCCCTTATAGATACGGGCAGTACCGAGAGTTTTATAAGTCTTCAGTTTGCAAAGGAGAAGCATTTGAAAATTTCGCCTGTTTCCTATCAGGTGTGTATGGCTCAGACGACTCTCACTTCACAAGTAGCTGGTTGTTGCCTTGTGAAATTGATTCTTCTAGGTAATACGTATACTGATATACGCCTATCTGTTTTGCCTAATCTCTGTGCGGATATTTTGATTGGTCATGATGTGCTTCAGTTACACGAGTCTCTCAGCCTTTCATTTGGAGGGACTAAGCCACCTTTATCTATTTGTGGATTAACCTCTTTATCCATTTCTCCATTATCACTTTTTTCCAATTTGATGCCGGATTGTAAGCCAATTGCTACCAAGTCAAGAAGGTATAGCAGTCAGGATAGAGAATTTATTAATTCTGAAGTTCAACGTCTCTTATTGGAAGGAATCATTGAACCTAGTTGTTCGCCTTGGCGGGCACAGGTAGTTGTCACGACTAATGAGAGACATAAGAAACGAATGGTGATAGACTATTCCCAAATTATTAATAGGTATACTCAATTAGATGCGTACCCTTTGCCTAAGATTGATGAGCTTATCAATAAAGTATCTCAGTATAAGGTTTTTAGCACTATTGACCTAAAGAGTGCTTATCATCAGATTCCTATTAAGAAGGATCAACCATATACGGCCTTTGAGGCTGGTGGAAAGCTGTATCAGTTTTGCCGAATACCATTTGGTGTTACTAATGGTGTTGCTTGTTTTCAACGGGCAATGGATGCTTTTATAAGTGATAACTCTCTGACACCTTTTCATACTTAGATGACATCACGGTGTGTGGCAAATCAAGGGTGGAGCATGATTCTAATTTAGAAAGATTCCTTCAAGCTGCAGAAAAAGTTGGTTTAACTTTCAATAAAGAGAAGTGTACCTTTTCGACCACTGAGGTAAATCTACTGGGGTACATTATCTCGGGAAACAAGATTAAACCAGACCCAGAACGTCTGCGACCATTGATTGATTTACCTTGTCCTACTAATTCTAAGGCTTTGCAACGAGTTGTTGGACTGTTTTCTTACTATTCTAATTGGATTGCAAATTTTTCACAGAAGATCCGGCCTCTTATTCGGGTTACGACATATCCTCTATCATGGGAGGCCAGGACATGCTTTGATAATTTTAAAAAGGATATCCTTGGAGCAGTTGTGCATTCTATTGATGAGCAGGTTCCTTTTGTGATTGAGACGGACGCTTCTGATTTTGCAATTGGGGCTACTCTGAACCAAAATGGAAGACCTGTGGCCTTTTTCTCACGTACCTTGAACAATAGTGAAAAAAGGCATTCTTCAATAGAGAAAGAGGCGTATGCAATAGTAGAAGCACTGCGTAAATGGAGACCTTATTTATCGGGGCGACATTTTACGTTGGTAACTGATCAAAAGTCTGTGTCCTTTATGTTTGATGTCAAACATTTTGGAAAGATTAAGAATGATAAAATAATGAGGTGGAGGATTGAGTTGGCATGTTACCATTTTGATATAGTTTATCGTCCGGGGAAGGATAATGTTGCTGCTGATGCGCTGTCGAGGGCTTATTGTTCTGTGATTCACGGAGATACGCTTATTAATCTTCATAATGCCTTATGCCATCCTGGGGTTACGAGGATGATACACTTCGTACGCAGTAAGAATTTGCCCATTTCAGTTGAAGACGTCAAGCGGATGACTTCATCATGTTCTATCTGTGCTTGGTGTAAACCGAATTTCTTTAAGCCTCAACGAGCTCATCTTATAAAGGCTACTTCTCCTTTTGAACGTTTGAGCGTCGATTTCAAGGGGCCTCTTCCTTCAACTACTCAAAACCGATATATATTTACTGTTGTGGATGAGTTTTCATGGTTCCCTTTTGCTTTTCCTTGCGCAGATGTATCAGCTGCTACAGTTATCAAATGTCTGACTCAACTTTTTGTCATCTTTGGGATGCCTGCGTATATCCATTCGGATCAGGGAAGTTCTTTTATGTCTTCCCAGTTGAAGGAATACCTTCAGAGTCGGGGAATTTCTACTAGCAGAACTACCCCGTATAATCCCCAGGGTAATGGACAGTGCGAACGATACAATGGGGTGATCTGGAAGGCAGTTATGTTGGCTTTGACATCCCGGAACCTTAAGAATACACAGTGGGAAATGGTACTGCCTGATGCCCTGCATTCCATTAGATCATTGCTTTCAACGGCTACTAATGTGACCCCCCATGAAAGGCTCTTTAACTATCCGCGGAGATCTACTATGGGATATTCGGTACCTTCATGGCTTAATATGCAGGGACCTGTGCTGCTTCGACGCCATGTTAGATTGTCAAAATATGATCCTTTAGTGGAGGAGGTGGAGCTGTTGGAGGCAAATTCCCAATATGCTCATATTCGATTCCAAGATGGGAAAGAAAGTACCGTTTCAATTAAAGACTTGGCTCCTTGTGGTGGCCAGCCCTCTTCTGAGGATATTAACAATAGTCATGATTCAGATAATGTGGATGCTGTTACAGATACTACGAATATTTCCAATCCGACTGCAGATAATTATACTTCTATTAGTCAGCCCTCGATGGATGTTCATGACCGTCCCAGCTTACCTCCTGATGGGATTTCTAATCCGGAAACCGTTGAAAATCGGGATATGGATAGCCTTCCTGCAGAAGATACTTCTGTGTCTCCTGGTGTGGGAGGGCAAGGAATTTCACCAAGGTTAAGAAGGTCGACACGAACAAGATATCCGGTCGACCGATTGAAAATGGACTTTTAAATTGATAGTAATGTTTTAAAATTGTTGAAATATTATATTATATTGTTTTAGTTGAGAGATACTTAATACTTATGTGCAATGTTACTATTTGTTGTTGCTCACTTAGTATTGTGTCATGTTGAATAGTTTTATTTTGTCTGTGCATAGTTTTAGTTGTGAATAATTAATTATAAATTGTAAAGGTTATTTAGGTTGGAGTATATTTTAAAAGGAGGGGTGAATGTGGTGATTATTCTTTATGTTTAGTAAGAAGTATTGTGATTGGTTGTTTGTTTTCTGCCTTGGGATATATGCTGTAATCTCATTGGTAGTTGATGTCATGTGATTTGTGGTGGCCATCTTAAATTCAGTTCTTTCCAGCCTTTAGTTGGGACTGGGTGTTGAAAGATGTGCTACAGGATTTTTAAGTTAATAAAGCCTAGATTAGAAAGGCAAATCTATTCTTCATTTCAATGTCTTAAGATTTTATATTGGCTCATCATCACCTCTTGGCTTTTATATTCTATAGCTCGTGATAAAACTGAGAATTTTTTTTTTATAGCCTTGTCATCCTGTGGTACTGCCTTTAATGTCTTGTGAACCTGTACCCTCCATTCCTCTGCTCTTCCATAGCACTGAGCCTACTTCCATTTGGAGTATAATTATTGCTGTTATTTTTTTTTACTCTGAACAGGAGTGTGCAACGCACGCCCCACCACCTGTGCACCTGTTTTCGGACGCAATCAACTTTCTCATAAGAGCATAAGAAATAGGAGCAAGAGTAGGCCATACAGCCCTTTGAGCCTGCTCTGCCATTCAATAAGATCATGGCTGATCTTCGACCTCAACTCCACTTTCCCGCTTGATTCCCATATCCCTTGATTCCCATAATTCAATCTAGATCCTAGGCCTATAAGTATTGTTGCTTCATCAAACACTTTATTCCTTTTAAAAATGGGTACATTTTCCATGCCCCCTTTTTGTATCTCTCTAGATGTGATTCATCATCTCAATAGCAACTTTATCTTTGACTTTCATTCAGTCTGATAATTGATTTCTTTCCTTCATTTTCTAAGTGCCTTCAAAAGGTGTATATTCTAGGAATAGTCAGATTTAAGCTTTCTGTATTTGAAATCTAATTTAATACCTCAACACTTTAAATTGACCTATTTGGTAAGGAACTCTTTCTAATCCTTTTGGCTTTCCACCACATTAGATGAGCTGTTCGCTGGGAAACATTGCCGGTGACCAGAATAATGATTGTAACTCCTTCATTGTTAACTCAGGAAGTGGTGTGTCCTGTTTGATAATGGCATAACAATGTTACTTTGCACTTGAAATGTTGTTTGCAAAATGATGTATTTCTTATTACTATTCCCTTTTTTAGTTAGCATTCATAAATCTTACTATGGAAAGTTTACCAGTGATTTCTTTTGTACATTTTTAATTTAATTGATTAATTAATTTATATATAGGAACCGTGTCCATATGAAAAACTAGCTTGTTTTGAAAATGTATCTTATGTTTCAGTTATGGTGGTACAAATCCAGTCATTTGGGCAATAGTTCTTGCCCACGGTCCTGATGAAGATGAAGTGATGTAGAAGGATTATAAAGTGGTTTTACCTGCACTGAACATGATGGGTAGGAGCAAACCGCATTAGGGGATGAAATGTAGATTGGGCGATCAAAGATGGAAAATAAAGAGGATAAAGGTCAGTCATGACGAAAGTCAAAAGCCATATTTGTCAACCAGAGGAAAACATTTTTTGAAGACTAGGTGCTAATTGGCAAGTAGTCACCACCTTTAAGGTGATTTCTGCCAACATTTAAATTATTTCATTTTTGGTAATATTTGTATGCTTAGAGTGGATTTTTTTTAACCCTTTCACAACATCCTCTAACAAGTGGGGTGTAGTTTAAGGGACACTATCATTAAAAAAAAGACCCATCCGTTATTGTTATAGTGACTTGCAAGTTATATGTTGATGCATTTCAGTGCAATTCATGTTGTTGTGCTTTGTGTTGTCCAACACATGAAGATGTAGTTGGAATTTATGGCTTCTGTGTTGAGGTACTCTAGGATAAAGGTTCCTATGAGGAGCTGGTTATGTGAAGACTGAAGTTGCATAGATGATTTTATTATACACTTACAAAAGGCCGGACTCATAAATTTGTATTTGTTTAGAATATTGACATTTGTACTGGGGTTAATACTCGATCACCCCAGGTGCCTGTTGCTGAAAGTATTAAAACTGATTTTGATGGTACTGTTCTCATTGTGTGTAATAGCTAAATGCATACGTCTGAAAGACCAGGAGGTACTTGTCAGGGGACATTAGATGTCACTTGAATTGCCAGACAAATGGTTTAAGACTGACTTCCATCAGGTGTTGACACTGCCCAACTACCAACTCACCTCAGGATAAAAGCTAAGAAGAAAGAAAGAAATAGGACAGGATTCACTGTATTATGAGCTATGATTTTCTTGTCCACTCACATAAGCTAACATCAGAGTCAACATTTCAAAGTGATGACACAACAGTTGATATAGTGATTGAATAGCTGACTCGAGCATCAAGTAACATAATTCTTTAAAATCCTTGAGCAATAGATTTTCATTATGAATAGTAAAGCTTTCTTGGAGTACACCAAGAAGATTAAAACAGTAGAAGATATGGTAAATCAGGAATTGGCGATTAGGTGATAACCAAGATTGGGCTTTTAAAGACTTGTGTGTGGCAGAAAAGAAAGACTGAAGAATTCAAGGAGTTCCACATGTTTGAGGTCCTGAAAAAGAATAAGATAGATTTGGAAACTGTGTGATGAATCTTGATTTTAACATAATAGAGAGGCATGTAAAATGGAGCTTAGAAAGAACAAAAGTTAAAAGTTCCAAGAAGTATTGACAATAGTATCAACAAAATAGAGAAATATCAGAAAGGTTGCAACAGAGTGAGAAAGAAGTTAGAGATGAGAGAAGGATAGTTGATGAGAAGATGGGCTTTTTTTGTATCATCTTCAGAACTGTAATAGTATTCCAGATATGGGAGCATTATTCAGGTTTTGGACAGACTTGGGCTTTTTGTACATTTAGGAGTTGTTAAGTAGAAAAGAAGTGTTTGGTAACAAAAGGAAAACCATGTTTCTTGGAATTAGCTTTTCCAATGGACGATATATGGGAATTCCATTTGAGGTCTGAGGAGACAATGAGGCCAAGAATGTGACAGACGAAGAAGGACTTGGGGTGAAGTCAAACTCACCCTAAGTAAGAGATGATAGCTTTTGTTAGACTAGCGAAGCATGAAAAAGCTGTCTTGAATTTTTGAAAGAAATTAGATTTTCATTGGCCCATTGAAGGGTACAGATGAAATCAAGATATAGTGATTCAGCCATTGCACAGCAAAAGGACTAGATTTTATGATCACTAAAGGCGTGTAACTGAGGAAGCTATTGAATGTAGGTTGGAATTGTCGATGAAAAAAATTGGAAGAGGTAATTTCTATAAAGAAGTAAGAGTGGGAGAGAGGACAGAGTCTAGGAAAACCCCTAATGTAATGAAAGAGGAGTCAGGAGATGAGTCATCAACTCATTACAAGAACAGCAATTTGAGTGGAGACTGGATAGCCAAAAGCATAGCTTTCGTGGGAACCCTTATGATGGTAACAAGTGCACAATGTTACACTCAAAGTATTGAAGAGCAGCGTTTCTGAGGTGCATAAGATAAGCAACAGGATTGCCATTTACTATCCTGTCATGGCCTCTATCATGGAGAGTATGGCTGCAGAGGACCCTGGAGTGATCACACACTATATGGTGAACTGCAGGGTTTCGATGCCCTGCATTAGAACCCCATGAAGGATAGTGGAATCTTCCGCAGCAGCAAATGTGAATGCTTGTAGGCAGACCGTTCAATGCCCCCAGCAATCTTTTATACTCAGGAAAAGAGTGTGTTTTAAAGTCTGAGGTCTTCATTCCTCTCCTCTTCAGCAGGGCAAGAACTTGAGCTGACTCGCCAGACTCCTCATTCCTTTTTCTTGTCACTTGTAATTTGTGCATCACCTGGAGCACTGCCTTCGAAGTTGCTTTCTAACTTTCCTAGGGTGTATATTTCTCAGCTGATGCTTGGCAAACTAACATTGAGTGACTGTGTATCTTAGTTAAGGCTTTCCTCATCCCTCTCCCTGGATTCCCAAGTTTGTCATTTCTCCAACCAGGGAAAGGAAAAGGATACACAGCTGGTTTAGCCATCTATCATCCGACCTGGCTGGATCACATCTCCTCTGCCAAAAACGCACGCTTTTTCAGGATTATCCTCGAAAGCAAAGATAACACCCTGCTTATTTTCCCCACTACCAACTACCTTCTTAAGCCTCTCTATCCTTCCCTCTCCACCCTCAACCCCAACAACAAGTTCAAGGAGTTCGTGGACACAAAGATTGAGACCATCTATTCAGCTGCATCTGCTATTCCCTCCTGCCTGTACATTAGCCCTGAACCCACATGTTTCTCTTCTATCTCCCCTCATACCCTCTCCGAAATTAATTTTGTCTGAGACTCACCTTCTGCTCCCTTGATGAAACCCATTCCCAATTAACTGCTTACTACCCAACTTCCCTTTTTGGCACCCATGTTACCAGACATAGTAAATGGTTCCTCTACTCAGGTACTGTCCCCCTCCCTTTTAAAACTGCTGTCATCACCCCCCCCCCTAAAAAAAAATCCCCCCATGACTGTCACTTCCCAAATCTGTGCCCATATTTCTCTCAATTCCATATTTGAATTTCTTCAGTCAGATTTCCATTCGTACCACAGCACTGAAGCGGCCCTAATCAATGTTGCAAATCTCAACTATTGCGTACTATCCATCCTCGACCTCTCTGCAGTCGTTGATACGGTCGACCACACTATGCTCTTCCAACATCTCTCCTCCTTTGTCCAGCTCAGAGGGACTATCCTCACATGGTTCTATTCTTCTTATCCAATCATAGAATATACATTCCATTAAGAAATAAAAACTCCACAGGAAAAGTGATCCATCCGTGGCTAATTAAAGAAGTTAAGGATGGTATTAGATTAAAAGAAGAGGCTTATAATGTTGCAAAGAATAGTAGTAAGCCTGAGGATTGGGAGAGCTTTAGAAACCAGCAAAGGATGACAAAAAATTGATGATCAGGGAGAAAATGGAATGAGAGTAAATTAGCAAGAAATATAAAAACAGATTGTAAGATCTTCTACAAGTATGAAAAAGGAAGAGAGTTGCAAAAGCAAACATTGGTCCCTTAGAGGTAGAGACAGGAGAAATTATATTGGGGGCAAGGAAATGGCAGAGACTTTAAACAAATATTTTGTATCTGTCTTCACAGTAGCAGACACAAAAAGCAAACCAAAAATAGTGGGGAACCAAGGGGCTAATGAGAGTGAGAAACTTAAAGTAATTAATATCGGTAGAGAAAAAGTACTTGAGAAACTAATGGGACTAAAAGCCAACAAATCCACTGGACCTGATGGCCAACAACCTAGGATTCTAAAAGAGGTGGTTGCAGAGATAGTGGATACATTGGTTGTGATCTTCCAAAATTCCCTAAATTCAGGAACGGTCCCAGCGGATTGGAAAGTAGCAAATGTAACCCCGCTATTCAAGAAAGGAGGGGGTAATATATTAGCATGGATAAAGGATTGGTTAACAGACAGAAAACAGAGAGTAGGGATAAACGGGTCATTTTCAGATTGGCAGGCTGTAACTAGTGGGGTGCCGCAAGGATCAGTGCTTGGGCCTCAGTGATTTACAATCTATATTAATGACTTCGATGAAGGGACCGAGTGCAGTGTTTCCAAGTTTGCTGACGGTGGAAAAGTTAGCTGTGAGAAGGATGCAAAGAGCCTGCAAAGGGATGTAGACAGGTTAAGTGAGTGGGCAATAAGTTGGCAGATGGAGTATAATGTGGGAAAATGTGAGGTTATTCACTTTGATAGGAAGAATAGAAAAGCAGAATACTTTTTAAATGGCGAGAAACTATTAAATGTTGGTATGTATCATTAAGAAATGTTGACTCTATCGATGCCATTTCCTACTCTAGCCCTGAACTAGAAAATTTCATTCATTTTGCTTCCAATTTCCACCCTTCCCTCACCTTCACATGGTCCATCTCCGACTCGTCCCTTCCCTTCCTCAACTTCTGTCTCCATTTCTGAGGTTAGGCTATCGACAAATATCCACTATAAGTCCACTGACTCCCACAGCTACCTAGACTACACTTCCTTCCCACCCCGCTTCCTGTAAGGACACTATTCCATTCTCTCAGTTTCTCCGTCTCCGTCGTATCTGTTCTGACGATGCCACCTTCATACTAGTGCTTCCGATATGTCTTTTTCCTCAACCGAGGATGCCCCTCTACCATGGTTGACAGGGCCCTCAACCATGTCCGTTCCATTTCCTGCAATTTTGCTCCCACCCCTTCCCCTCCCTCCCAGAACCGCGATAGGGTTCCCCTTGTCCTCACCTTTCACTCCACCAGCCTCCACTTTCAATGGATCATCCTCTGCCATTTCCGCCACCTCTAGCGTGATCCCACCACCAAACACATCTTCCCTTCCCCTCCCCTTTCAGCATTCCGAAGGGACAGCTCCCACCGCGACGACACCTTGGTCCACTCCTGAATCAACCCTTAAAACCTGTTACATCTCTAACTTTTTCCAGTTCTGACGTAAGGTCATCGACCTGGAATGTTAACTCTGTTTCTTTCTCCACAGATGCTGTCTGACCTGCTGAGCATTTCCAGCATTTTCTGTTTTTATTTCAGATTTCCAGCACCTGCAGTATTTTGCTTTTGTATATTAAGTGTTGGTGTTCAGAGAGATTTGGGTGTCCTAGTACAAGAAACACAAGACAGTTAGCATGCAGGTACAGCAAGCAATTAGAAGGCAATTGGCATGTTGGCCTTATTGCTAGAGGGTTGGAGTACAAGAGTAAGGAAGTCTTGCTACAATTGTACAGGGCTCTGGTGAGACCACACCTGGAGTACCGTGCGCAGTTTTGGTCTCCTTATTTAAGGAAGGATATACTTGCCTTAGAGATGGTGCAACGAAGGTTCACTAGATTGATCCCTGGGATGAGAGGGTTGTCCTATGAATGGAGATTGAGTAGATTGGGCCTTTACTCGCTGGAGTTTAGAGAGGTGATCTCATTGAAACATAAGATTCTGAGCGGGATTGACAGGGTAGATGCTGAGAGATTATTTCCCCTGGTTGGAGAGTCTAGAACTAGGGGGCATAGTCTCATGATAAGGGGCCGGCCTTTTAAGACTGAGATGAGGAGGAATTTCTTCACTCAGAGAGTTGTGAATCTTTGGAATTCTCTGCCCCAAAATGCTGTGAATGCTCAGTCATTGAGTATATTCAAGGCTGAGATAGATAGATTTTTGGACTCCAGAGGAATCAAGGCATATGGGGATCGGGCAGGAAAGTGGAGTTGAGGTCGAAGATCAGCCATGATCTTATTGAATGGCGGAGCAGGCTCGAGGGACAGTATGGCCTACTCCTGCTCCTAATTCTTATGTTTATGTTCTCCCGATTTTTGTAACCTCCTCCAGCCCTCCAACCCCGCAAACTCACAGTTCCTCTGTCTCTGGTGCCGTGTGCTTCCCACTCCCTTCGCCCCACCATTGGCAGCCATGCCTTCAGCAGTTAGGCCTCAATTCCGCCCCCCCCACTGGCCTCCCCCAACCTCTCTGTGTCTCCACCTCCCTCCTTGCATTTGAGATCCTCCTTAAAACCCACTTCTTTGACCAAGCTTTTGGTCACTCCTAATATTTCAACAACAACAATAACACATTTATATAGCACCTTCAACGGTAGTAAAATGTCCCTCCTTTGGTGTCCATTTATGTCAGATTACACCTTTTTTGTCTTATAATACTCCTGTGAAGCACCTTGGGACGTTTTACTACGTTAAAGGTGCTATATAAATATAAATTGTTGTTGTTGAAGCACCTTGGGACATTGCTGTTGTTGATGACCATAGTATGCATAATGACAAGAAGCATTAGCCTTTGGCAAGAGTTGGAAATTGATGCCAGGGGGAAGCAGCTTTTCAAAGTATGAGGAAAAGAATAAAAGAGGTGCAGCAAAGTCTTCCCTAATGCATAATAGAAAGCATCCAAGGCAAATACTGATTGGGAGGATGTGGGAATAGAGATTATGTCCTCCAGAGTTTAAAGAATGGGAGATGTTTGCGGGGTTTCCTATGTTAACATACCTGTTGATAATATTGACTTTCTGCACTGCAGTCACATTCTAGTTTAATGCTGCTCATATTGACATGGTTAGCAACTTCCTGCCAGGCATTTGCCTCAATTCATTGTGACGCATGGTGCTAATCCAAAGGGAGCAGCACGTCCCTCCTCTCTCCAAACTTGCTCTAACAAATGAAGTGCTCTACCAGTCTTTCGACTGCCACATGTTACTGATGCTGCTGATAATTGTTGCTGCTGTTTCTATTATGTCCGTGTATAATTGAGACACGGACTGCAGGAGTTGATTATAACAAGTCGTTACTGAATGGAGACAACCTGGAAACTGAAAATACAGAAGCCTGCTAGGGCCTTTTATACAGGGGTGGTCACTGCCGGTACTGCAGTCTGAGACCAGTTATTCCCTTAAAGGTACATACACAACAATTCCTCCCCTTTTAGATAAACAGTACATAACATTCATTTAACAACTAAATAATAACTAATTACAATTACTGTTGCTAGATAACATTGGTTGAAGTTAAGCAATTATAAGTTCAGTCTTTGAGGAGGCTTCCTGATTCTGTCTGGATAACGCCTCTTTGGGATATCAGGTTCTTCTGGCAAGGTTGAGTCGGGATCAGTGTCGTTGTTTGGTTCGTCTGCTTCCAATATCACCGATTCTGCGGTAGATGCAATTGGTACTTCGGTTTCATCGCCAGGTGTATCAGATCGTGGTGTGGCGTTGCCGTTTTCCAGTGACTCTAGAATCTGGTCAGCATGGTGTCTTACAATGCTCTCTCCAACGTCCACGGTATACATTAGAGGTCCTTGCCGTGTACAGATCGTTCCTGGCTGCCATTTCTCTGTGCGGTAGTCCCGGGCCAAAACTGGTTGACCTATCTTAAAACTCCTGGTCGGCCTTTCATTCATATTCTGAAACTGCCTGTTCTCCACATCTCTTCTGACGTTTGGCTTAACCAAATCCAGGCGGCATCGTAGTCTTCGATTGAAGAACATCATGGCTGGAGTTTGGTTGGTAACCGCATGTGTCGCAAACAAGAAGTTAGCCACCTTGTGTTGTAGGGGTATATCTTCATTACACATTGCCTTGATAGCCTTCTTGAATGTTTGAACAAACCTCTCGGCCAATCCATTAGTGGCTGGATGATATGGGGCGGATGTGTAATGCTTAACACCATTGTGTCTTAAGAGTTCCGGAGGTTCTTAAAGAACAAACTGTGGTCCATTGTCAGAGCAAATCTGTTCAGGCAGCCCATTCCTGGCGAATATGGTTCGTAGGACTGTGATAGTTTTTTCTGTGGTGGTTGAGGACATTTTTATTACCTCTGGCCACTTTGAATGTGCATCCACCGCAATTAAAAACATCGAGTCCATAAAGGGACCAGCAAAATCAATGTGCACCCTTTGCCATGGAGATGAGGGCCACTCCCATGGATGTAGAGGGGCTTGTGGCGGGGCATTTTGGACCTTCTGGCATCCTGTACAGCTCTTGGTCATCTCTTCGATTTCTCTATCGATTCCCGGCCACCACACAAACGCTCTGGCTAAGTTCTTCATTTTTACCCCTCCCAGATGACTCTCATGAAGCTCATTGAGCACTCTATCCTTCAATTTGGGTGGAATTACTACTCTGGATCCACATATCAAGGTTCCTCTGCACACTGACAGCTGTTCTCTTCTCGGCGAGAATGCTGACAGCAGTGGTTCGCCATGTGCTGGCCATCCCTTCACCGTTAAATCATAGACCCAGGAGAGTGTCGGGTCATTTCGTGTTTCCTTTTCTATGTTTGCATTCGTCACAGGGAGACATTCGACTATAGTCGAGTGGAATAACTCCACTGGATCCACTGCCAGTTCTTCTTCCACCGTCGGCAACGGTAGGCGCGACAATCCATCAGCATTCCCATGCTGTTTAGTTCCTTTGTACTCGATGTCATATTGGTGTGCCCCTAGGAAAAGGGACCACCTCTGTAGCCGTTGTGCCGTCATTATCGGTACGCCCATCTGAGGGTTGAAAATGGAGACGAGAGGTTGATGATCAGTTAGAAGAGTAAATTTCTGACCGTGCAGGTAGTGATTGAACTTCTTCACCCCCCACACCAGGCTGAGGGCCTCTCTGTCAATCTGGGCGTAGTTACACTCGGCTGAAGTTAACGAGCGTGACGCAAAAGCTATCGGCCTCTCTGAACCATCAAGGAATTTATGTGACAGTACCGCCCCAATGCCGTAGGGAGACGCATCACACGCCAGTCTTATCGGTAGTGATGGGTTGTAGTGAGCCAATACTTCTCTTGAAGTGATTAGGTCCTTACTCTTCTGAAAGGCCCGCTTACATTCATCGCTCCATTTCCAAGCTACTCCCGTTCGTAGTAGGGCGTTCAGTGGATGCAGAATTGTGGACAAATTCGGCAAAAACTTATGCTAGTAATTCACCAATCCGAGGAATGACCTCAGTTGCGACACATTTTCAGGCGCTGGAGCCTTAACTACCGCTTCAATTTTGTCAGGGGACTTATGCAACCCCTCTTCATCAATCACGTGGCCACAATACGATATCTGTTTCTTAAAAAACTCGCACTTCGGGCGATTGGCTCGTAGCCCATGTTCACGTAGTCTAGTGAGCACCTGCTCTAGGTTGGCAAGGTGTTCACTGTCATCTTCACCTGTCACTAGGATGTCGTCCAAGTAACACTGAGTCCCCGGAATCCCTTGCAGGACTTGTTCCATCGCTCTTTGCCATATCGCCGGAGCTGATGCTACTCCGAATACCAGTCGATTGTACTGGTAAAGACCTTTGTGAGTGTTTATCGTGAGATACTTCCTAGAGGATTCTTCAACCTCCATCTGCAAATATGCTTGTGCTAGGTCAATTTTTGTAAAACGCTTCCCTCCAGATAGTGAGGCGAAGATATCTTCTATCCTTGGAAGAGGATATTGTACTGTGTGAAGGACTGGGTTCACCGTCACCTTGAAGTCCCCACAGATGCGAACCTTCCTTGGCTCCTCAGACTTATTGTTTAACGTTTTCTTCATGACAGGAACGATGGGTGTCGCCCACTCGCTCCAGTCTACCTTAGATAACACGCCTGCATTCTCCAGATTCTCCAGCTCTGCCTCGACGGCTGGGCGAATTGCATATGGTACCGGTCTTGCTTTGAAAAACTTGGGAATTGCATTCTCCTCTATTTTTATCGAGGCGGTTACGCCTTTAAGAGTGCCCAGTTCTTGTTGAAATACCTCTTTGGCGTCAGCTAAGATTGTTGACAATCGTCCAGGAGTGACGTCGTCATCCTTTTTACCAGCCACCGTCAGTGCCTGAATGGAGTGCCAGTCTAAACTTATCTTTCTGATCCATTCACGTCCCAATAACGGTGGTCCACCATCTTGCAGAATGTAGAGATACAATTTCCGTATTTTCTTGCCGTTGTATTTGACAGGCACCCTTATTTTTCCTCTGGGGTATACTTTTTGCCCTGTATACGTCCTCAAGACAATGGATGTCTCTCTCAGGGGTATGTGTGAGAATAGCCGCTCGTAGTCTCGTCGATTCATGATGGTTAGAGCTGATCCTGTATCCAATTCCATTTTGACTTGGGACCCTGCTATCGTGAGGGTGACCCAAATGGTTCGGTGATCCTCTTTTGCGATTACGTTGTGAAGTTTGAGACAGCTTAGTCTCTTGTTCCCGGATTCACTATCGCTCATCTGGTCTTCGGAACTACTGTCCGTCATCTTTTGTACTTTCCTGTACGGTTCCTTAGTAGCCTTTTTGTTGTCGTTGGTCTTCTTCCCAGACCTGCAAACTCATGCAATGTGTCCCATCTTTCCGCATTGCCTGCATATTTTATCCTTGGACCAGCAGTCCTTCTGGTCATGGTTTGTTCTGCCGCAGCGATAACATTTTGCAAATCCCCGTGTCATTTCGTGGGTGCCGTATTCCTGTGGCTTTTGTTGTATTTCCGCAGCTCCCCTTGCCGCTGCTTCGTACGATACTGCCACGCTGAAAGCCTTATCTAGCGTCAGCTCTTTCTCTGAGAGTAACCTCTTCTGGGTTCCTTCACTCGGGAGTCCACAGACAAATTTGTCCCGTAAGGTATCTGCCAGTCCTGCTCCGAACTGGCAGTGCTTTGATAGCTTGCGTAGTTCCGTAAGGTAATCAGCATTGCTCTCATTTTTATGCTGATTTCTCCTGTGGAATTTAAATCTTTCTGCTATCAGCAGCGGTGTAGGATTTAGGTGTTCCTGTAGGATAGCAACAATTTCGTTAAAACTCTTCGCCTTCGGTTTGGCTGGTGTAATCAGGTCCCGCAATAGGCCGTATGTTCTTGCGCCCATTAAATTTAGCAATACCGATGCCTTTTTCTCATCGGCTATTTCGTTTGCCTCGCAATATACCTCGACTCTTTCCACATACGTGGTCCAGTCTTCTATTGCATTATCGAAGGCAGTGATATCGCCAGTCTTTGGCATCTTGAAAATCTAAGATGGCGCCTCCCGCGCTTTTCCTTCTTCCCCGCCGAGTTAAGATGGCGCTTCCCGCCGCTGCTGTCAACGCTGTTGCTGGCGATTATATTTATTTTACTATCCTGTAATGGCGACGCCCTATGGTCTTCGCGCCTCCCCGATCGCTGCTGCCAACGCCGCTCTCCACGGTATTTTTATTTTTCTATCGCGCTTCAATATTTGCTCCGTTAAGTGAAGAACCGTTCCCGTCATGGAGCGGACCCTCTGGGACACTTCCCTCCCTCCTCTTAGGTCCGAACGCTGCCCGGCTTCGCAGCACCGGCTGCGCCCTGTGTGCTCCACCCTCTCTCTCTCTTTGCTTCCCGACTCGCTGCCCGGTCCCGTTGCAGAGCCACCCGATCGAGCTCTAGCCCGCCGCAGCCCAGGAAGGATCAGTGCACTACCTGCCACCAGCCCGATTGGTTGGGAAACCACAGACTGGAGAACCAAGCCTGGCTCTCGACAGTCTCTCCTGCAATTTTCAATTCGATGATTTGGAGGGCGGTTGCCCACGGTCGACGCCCGTTTCTCGAGTTTCTTTGGATTATTTTTGTTTTCTTTCTTCTGGCTTCGACCTTCAATAACGTCGTCTGAGGTGCTGCCGAGTTGCAGGTAAGTTCGTTTCTTACTCGTCGCCAGTATTATGTCCGTGTATAATTGAGACACGGACTGCAGGAGTTGATTATAACAAGTCTTTACTGAATGGAGACAACCTGGAAACTGAAACTACAGAAGCCTGCTAGGGCCTTTTATACAGGGGTGGTCACTGCCGGTACTGCAGTCTGAGACCAGTTATTCCCTTAAAGGTACATACACAACAGTTTCCTTTAAGACCTGCAGCGATACTCCATTTTCTACCCCCCTGGGCAAACCGGCCATCTGCTGAGGGGCTTTTCGCACTTGAAGCTCACACACATTTTGGTAAGGCAAATGATCCAAGAAACTCAAATGGGTTCAGCTTTACTTCAGGTGGCTGGCTGTTAATTCTGCCCTGGCTCACCCATCTCCTGTCAGTTTGATGCTCGAAGATTAAAATCAGCCTCAACGCCTAATTTTATACGTTATTATTTTTGCTTAGTAATGTTATTTTCTTACAATGTACGCAGGGACTCTTTTTTACATCAGGATATAACTAATTTGTTTTAATATTGTACTGTAATATTAGATATCCATTAGTAATGTTTGGCTTCATTACCTACCCATTGTTCTTCACCATCAATGACCTCTTTACGCCAGCAATCAAATCACTACGACATAACTAGAGACAAGTAGCAAAAGAAACTAGTGTATGATACAAAAAACAATACATTTTTGGCTCGTGAGTCACAAAGGTGTATGGGGCTTTGGGTATACTTGAATTGTGCCCAAACAAATTCAGGGCAGCCTTCAGTGACATTAGGATTAGTTCGCTAAATTTCTTTAAAAAAGCCTCATAGTTGATAATATTAATCCAAAGTAAATGAATTGTTTAGAAATTCCATATTAAGTCTCATTCTCTCCAATGCAGTCAGCTTTGGCACCTGTGTATAGCATCAGTATTCTGTTGCAATGGAAATACGTCTTTTTTTATTTTAAGGGATGAAATCCCTGCATTGTCTCCATGGACTTTTATCAAATGCGGTTGAAAGCGTGAAGTGATATTCTATCAGGCCTCTGCCAATGTTGCTTTGAATCAGCCAATAAGACATGCGTGAGAGCAGCTGCCTGCTTGTTTCTTTCCTTTCCCTGCTTTTGGTTTGCCACTTTGCCTAAGCAAAGTGGGTAAGAAGGGCAGCCAAGTGAAGTGGGGAAACAAACCTACACACAGCAGTATATAATGTCGCACTGCAGTATTATTTTAATTTTAAGGTATAAACTTAGACTTTTTCCTTGTATGGTAACATTCTTAGACCAAGAAAAATGGAATGAATTGAAGGGTCAGCAACAACAACAACAACAACAACAACTTGTATTTATATAGCACCTTTAATGTAGTAAAAACGTCCCAAGGCGCTTCACAGCAGTATTATAAGACAAAAAATTTGACACCGAGCCACATAAGGAGAAATTAGGGCAGGTGACCAAACACTTGGTCAAAGAGGTAGGTTTTAAGGAGCTTCTTAAAGGAGGAAAGAGAGGTGGAGAGGTTTAGGCAGGGAATTCCAGAGCTTAGGGCCTAGGCACAGAAGACACGGCCACCAATGGTTGAGCGATTTATAATCAGGGATGCTCAAGAGGGCAGAATTAGAGGAGTGCAGATATCTCGGGGGGGTGGGGTGGGAGTTGTGGGGCTGAGGTCACAGAGGGATTTGAAAACAAGGATGAAAATTTTGAAATCGAGGCGCTGCTTAACTGGGAGCCAATGTAGGTCAGCGAGCACAGGGGTGATGGGTGAACGGGACTTGGTGCGATTTAGGACACGGGCAGCTGAGTTTTGGATGACCTCAAGTTTACATAGGGTAGAATGTGGGAGGCCAGCCAGGAGTGCATTGGAGTAGTCAAGTTTAGAGGTAACAAAGGCATGATTGAGGGTTTCAGCAGCGGATGAGCATAAAATACATAAAATCTTGTCAGTAAGCATCAGACCCGAGTTCCAAAAATCTTCTAATTAGATTCCCATTGCAAACAAAATAAATTATTTAGCTTAGAGCTTATAATAACCATTAGTATCGGCCTTCCTGTGTTCCTGCATTTGGTGGGAGTTGAATCCATGAAATCACAATTTCCCACCTAATTGGTGCAATTTCATCCATGTGGAAGGCCTGCTTTTTTCTGCTATTGTGAAAACTTTGTTTTCCTTATGTGTGCATATCTCAAGTATCCCAGATGCACAACGCAATTCTAGTAGTGTAAAAGTTTCTTTACAATGTCCACATGAACTGAGTTAGTAATTCCCAGTTTTGGAGGCGAGATATCCCAGCATTCAGAGTACGTGAAAGGGCTCTGTTAAAACCACAGTGTGTAGTTTTTGTTAACGTATAACATTCTTTTGCTTTCTTGCAACATAAAAAGAACATGCATTCAGTAGTGCCATTAGTAGTTTCCACAATCACGCAGGTCAACAGTAGAAAGAGAGAAAATTAGTCATTAATTGTGACTGAGAACTGATCCAAATAGCTGCTGTCATATCCTATATGTGAAATGCCTAGAAATATGTTAGCTTTATTGTCCTGACGAGATCCACTGTACTAATCTGTCGCTCAGAGTCCTTGATTTATCTAAAGGCATTACTTCAATAATATTACATCTCTCTCTATCTCAATCAATGGTTGTGGTGATTGAAGGTCAATCATCACAGCCCCAGGACATCGCTGCAGTGTCCTAGGCCCAACCATCTTCAGCTGCTTCATCAATGACCGTCCTCTCCAACATAAGGTCAGAAATGGGGATGTTCGCTGATGACTGCACATTGTTCAGTGCCATTCACAACTCCTCAGATAATGAAGCAGTCCATGCCCGCATGCAACAAGACCTGGACGACGTTCAGACTTGGGCTGATAAGTGGCAGGTAACATTCGCGCCACAGAAGTGCCAGGCAATGACTGTCTCCAACAAGCGAGAGTCTAACCACTGCCCCATGACATTCAATGGCATTATCGTCGCCACATCCCCCACCATCAACATCCTGGGGGGTCACCATTGACCAGAAACTTAACTGGACCAACCACATAAATACTGTGGCTACAAGAGCAGGTCAGAGGCTAGGTATTCTGCAGCGAGTGTCTCGCCTCCTGACTCCTCAAAGCCTTTCTACCATCTACAAGGCACAAGTCAGGAGTGTGACGGAATACTCTCCACTTGCCTGGATGAGTGCAGCTCCAACCATACTCAAGAAGCTCGACACCATCCAGGACAAAGTAGCCCACTTAATTGGCACCCCATCTACCACCTTAAACATTCACTCCCTCCACCACCGGCATACCATGGCTGAAGTGTGTACTATCTACAAGATGCACTGCAGCAACTCGCCAAGGCTTCTTCGGCAGCACCTCCCAAACCCGCGACCTCTTCCACCTAGAAGGACAAGGGCAGCAGGTGTATGTGAACACCACCACCTCCAAATTCCCCTCCAAGTCACACAACATCCTGACTTAGAAGTATATTGCCGATCCTTCATCGTCGCTGGGTCAAAAATCCTGGAATCTCTACCTAACAGCACTATGGGAGTACCTTCACCAGACGGACTGCAACGGTTCAAGAAGGCGGTTCACCACCACCTTCGAGGGCAATTCGGGATGGGCAATAAATGCTGGCCTTGCCAGCGACGCTCACATCCTGTAAACGAATAAAAAAATCTCTCTCTCTCTCGGGGCAGGGTTAGGAAGCTTTTCTTTACACAGAGAGTGGCAAAAATGTTGAACCCATTGCTCTGTGGTACAGTTGAAGCAGATAACATTGACATATTTAAGGGTGGTTCTTGATGCGTTCTAGAGAAAGAAGGGAATAGAGGCAGAGCGGGAAGTGTAAATGAGCATGAGAGAAGGCTCGTATGGAGTATAAATATCAGCATAGATGAGTTGGGCCAAATGGCCTGTTTCTCTGTTGTAGAATTTATATAATTCTATGTAGGAGGAGGATAGGGAGAGGGAGTGAGGAATCGGGGGGGAGGAGCAAAAGCAGAGGAACTACCTTAGTATGGAGGGGCAGCCAGGATTTTCATCTGAGCAGGAGGATGGTGGTGGTAAACTGTCGCTCTTCTTTCCCCCAACCCCAGTTTTCATGTCAGTTGAGGGCAGGGAGGGAGGAGTGGTTACATCTTTGCATTCACTCCATGAGACTCCATTCAGTAGGCGGGGAAATGGCAACTCATGCAACTCTTTCTCTCCCATTACCCATACAGTCTTTACAATTAATCTCGGTGAGGGTAGGGGGAGTTTCCCCTTTGCTCCACCCTAGTAAACTGCAGGTGGCAGGTTCTGTCCTGGTTGTGGACTGGCATGAAAGGGCAGCAGATAAGCAGACAAAATCGGGAAGAGCAAGTATGAGCAAACAAAGAGCAGTTCGCTCTTAGTTTTAATGGATCCCTTCTGTTGTTTTTCAGTAACTCTATTTTGGGGGGTTCTTTGTTTAATTTTTTAATATCTCCTTTCTTCTCTCTTTCCTGTGTGTGTGCATGGGGAGCACAATCTAGAAATTTGCTGACTATGCAGTTAGGTGATATGGCAAACAGTGAAAGGAATATAAAAGAATGAAAGATCTGCA
This sequence comes from Somniosus microcephalus, assembly GCF_052327205.1. NCBI lineage: Eukaryota > Metazoa > Chordata > Chondrichthyes > Squaliformes > Somniosidae > Somniosus > Somniosus microcephalus. The sequence goes on along the minus strand of NC_140990.1, from coordinate 268,469,326 downwards.
TTTATATAGTGCCAGGACATCTCAAAATGCTTTACAGCCAATTAAATACTTTTGAAGTGTAATCACTGTTGTGATTTAGGAAATGCGGCAGCCAATTTGTGCACAGCAAGCTCCCACAAACAGCAATGTGATAATGACCAGCTAATATGTTTTTAGTGATGTTGGTTGAGGGATAAATATTGACCAGGACATTGGGGATAACAACGCTGCTCTTATGCGAAATAGGAAAAACTGAACCTTGGTTTAAGATATCATCTGAAAGACAGCACCTCCGACAGTGCAGCACTCACTCAGTACTGCACTGGAGTGTCAGTCTAGAATTTGTGCTTAAGGCCGCGATTTTGCCGACCAAGGAGGCTGGGGTCGGCAGCGCGGTCCCAGCCCGCTGCCTGCTCCAGCACTCTCCAAGTGATTTTATGTTGATTGGGCTTGTTAAGCCCGTCTAGCGAGGTTCCTGGCCAATTAAAAGGAAGCGGGTCTGATGATGTCATTTGATGACGCGTCATAGCCGGTTTCCTTAAAGGGGCCATGTCCAAATTGATTTTGACAGTTGTGCTGTCAGTGTTCGACAGCATTGAGGTGCTGCAAACACTGACAAGCACTGCACAAAGGTGCACAGCTGCACCCAGGCTCTCCCATGACTCCCTCCATATGTTTCTGGAGGGAGTCACAGCACGCAGGGAGGTTCTCTTCCCTTCCAATGGGCGGAAGACACCTCTCCAGGAGACCAACACAGCCTGGTTCCACATTGCAGAGGAGGTCACAAGCAGGGATGTCGTCAGGAGGACCAGGCTGCAGTGGCGCAAACCTTTCAATGATCTCAGTAGATCAAGAAATGTTACTGCCAAGCCACACTCAACCTCATCCTGCTGTGTCACTCATCACATCCCCATCACTCTGCCTTCCCTACCCTACTCCTGCACATCTTTACTTACACCAACTTACCTTGCCCCTCCATCCATCCCTCTCTATCTACATTATCACTTCCCCATTACACTAGCCACCCCTCACACTTACCCTCATCCTGCTGCAAGCGTACCAACTAACAACACACAAGGGTAGGCACTTGGGTGGTTTCGCCAATGTTCATGTGAAGTTTCTGGTAATCATAGAATCATAGAAATTTACAGCACAGAAGGAGGCCATTCGGCCGACCTTGTCCATGCCGGCCAACAAAGTGCTGTCCACTCTAATCCCACTTTCCAGCACTTGGTCCGTAGCCTTGTAGGTTATGGCACTTGAAGTGCATATCCAAGTACTTTTAAAATGTGATGAGGGTTTCTGCTTCTACCACCCTTTAAGATAGTGAGTTCCAGAACCCCACACCACCCTCTGGATGAAAAAAATTCTCCTCAACTCCCTGCTAAACCTCCTACCAATTACTTTAATTCTATGCCCCCTGGTTATTGACCTCTCTGCTAAGGGAAATAGGTCCTTCCTATCCACTCTATCTAGGCCCCTCATAATTTTATACACCTCAATTAGGTCTCCCCTCAGCCTCCTCTGTTCTAAAGTAAACAATCCCAGCCTATCCAATCTTTCCTCATAATAGCTAAAATTCCCCAGCCCAGCCAACATCCTCATAAATCTCCTCTACACCCTCTAATGCAATCACATCCTTCCTGTAATGTGGTGACCAGAACTGCACACAGTATTCTAGCTGCGGCCTAATTAGTGTTTTATACAGTTCAAGCATAACCTCTCTGCTCTGATCTTCTGTGCCTTGGCTAATAAAGGCAAGTATCCCGTATGCCTTCTTAACCACCTTATCTATCTGTCCTGCTACTTTCAGGGATCTGTGGCCATGAACTCCAAGGTCCCTCTGATCCTCTGCACTTCCCAGTGTCCTACCATTTATTGTGTATTCCTTTGCCTTGTTAGCCCTCCCCAAATACATTACTTCACACTTCTCCAGATTGAATTCCATTTGCCGCTGTTCTGCCCACCTGACTAGTCCATTGATATCTTCCTGCAGTCTAGCTTTCTTCTTCATTATCAACCACACGGCCAATTTTTGTATCATCTGCAAACTTCTTAATCATACTTCCTACATTCAAGTCCAAATCATTAATATATATCACAAAAAGCAAAGGACCCAGTACTGAGCCCTGTGGAGCCCCACTGGAAATAGCCTTCCAGTCACAAAAACATCCTTTGACCATTACCCTTTGTCATAGAGTCATAGGCCAGGATTTTCATTGGGACGTGGAGGCGTGATTGGAGGCGTGTGGGGGGTTAAAATTGCGAAAACTGGCGGTCGGGACCCCCCCCCCACCCCCCCCGGCCACCTCCCCCAGTTCCCGACTCCGAGCAACTTTAACTCAGTCATGTCTAATGGTCCCGACTCCGTCCCGCCGCCAACAGGCGGGATAGGTCGTTAAGGCCCTTAACAAGCACTAAATAGCCTCTATAATCCTAATTTGAAAGGCCCTTGCGAATTTAACCCTTTTCCCACGTGAAACACGCCTGGTGGGAAACGTGATGGTGAAACCTGGCGAGAGCACTATTGGATTGCTGACTATCAGCTGCAGGTCAACCATTAAAGAGGAGATTTGATCAGCCATCATTTGCAGGTGGCAGGACTTTGTTGTCTCAGGTCTGGGGAAACTTTTAGAAGGCATAACCATAGCTGTGGAAGTTTGGAGCCTGACACTCATCTCCAGTGTGACCTCCTGGGAAACCCCTCTCGCCACCCTCACTGAGCGCTTCCTCAACTGAGGCATATACCAGAAGCATGGGAGCCATTTATTTCCTTCCCTTCTGGGCATTAGATGAGCTTGAGCACCAGCCACGGCACCAGCAGAACCAGGAACAACAGCAGCAGCAACAGGAGCGCCAGGCTGCTGTTCACCCACCTGAAGCTGCACAGGCCAGAAGGGGCCAGCGCTTGGAAGCCCGTCAGCACAGGAGATACCCCCCAACCAGGGTCTACAGACACAGGATCAGCTACATCAACATGTCCGAGCAGCAGTGCCAGAGGCGGCTCCGACTTTCGCAAGAGGTAGTGCGTGACACCTACATGATGCTGCAACAAAGTGAGAATGAAGGAATGAGTGTAGAGAATTCATAGCATAGATGCTTAGAAGGAGACAAAGATGGAGTGAGGTGGCAAGACCAAGGGCCCTCCCTGTGTGTTGTCAGTTGTTTGCATAGCATCAGAGTGATAGGGAGTGTGAGGGCTGCATAGTCGAATAGTTATGTGAATGTGACCATAGAGAGAAAGGGAATGGGTAAGGGTGCATATGTGTCAGTGTCAAATGGGATGTGGAGCAAGAGATTGCTGAAGCCGAGTGCTGGTGAGGAAAGGCAATGGGGATCAGATTGAGGGTGATGGGAAAATCATACTCACTTTTCCAGTGCGGGGAAGGTCATGAAATCTCTTGTGGCACTGAATCCAAGTTCTGCGGGTGACTCCCAAGGAGTTGACCTCCTCAGCCACCTGCATCCACACTGCCTTGGTCTGCTTGAGAGACCTCTTCCTCTCCGTAGAAGGGAAGAGCACCTCCCTGTTGGCTGCAGCCCCATCTACTAAAGCCTGCAAGGCCACCTCGTCAAAACGAGGAGCTGATCTGGGTCTCCCGCTGCTCATGGTGCCTCCAGGTCACTCTCACTCCACAGTCAAAAAGCTTGGCAGTCTGCAGAAGAAGCAAGGCTTGCTGTAGACCTTAAATGCAGCAGCAATGATGACGTAATCGGAGGCAACTTTCAGTCACGAGAAACTCATTTGCCAAGGGTTCCCACACGTTGGAAATCAATTGGACAATTAAGTTAAAATTGCATCAATCTCCCACATCCATTTAGATTTGTGTGGATAACACGAAATGCGGATTACATGACACCAACCCGCGCCTGAATGAAAATCCAGCCCATAGAGTTATACAGCACAGAAAGAGGCCCTTCGGCCCATCGTGTCCGCGCCGGCCATCAAGCCCTATCTATTCTAATCCCATTTTCCAGCACTTGGTCCGTAGCCTTGTATGCTATGGCATTTCAAGTGCTCATCTAAATGCTTCTTGAATGTTGAGGGTTCCTGCCTCTACCACCTTTTCCGGCAGCGAGTTCCAGATTCCAACCACCCTCTGGGTGAAAAAGTTTTTCCTCAAATCCTCTCTAAACCTCCTGCCCCTTACCTTGAAACTATGCCCCCAGGTTATTGACCCCTCTACTAAGGGGAAAAGTTCCTTTCCATCTACCCTATCTATGCCCCTCATAATTTTGTATACCTCAATCAGGTCCCCCCTCAGCCTTCTCTGCTCTAAGGAAAACAACCCCAGCCTGTCCAGTCTCTCTTCATAGCTGAAGCGCTCCAGCCCAGGTAACATCCTGGTGAATCTCCTCTGCACCCTCTCCAATGCAATCCCATCCCTCCTATAGTGTGGCGACCAGAACTGCACACAGTATTCCAGCTGTGGCCTAACTAGCGTTTTGTACAGCTCCATCATAACCTCCCTGCTCTTATACTCTATGCCTCGGCTAATGAAGGCAAGTATCCCATATTCCTTTTTAACCACCTTATCTACCTGTCCTGCTGCCTTCAGGGATCTATGTACATGCACACCAAAGTCCCTCTGATCCTCTGTCCTTCCTAGGGTCCTACCATTCATTGTGTATTCCCTTGCTTTGTTCGTCCTCCCAAAATGCATCACACTTTTCAGGGTAAAATTCCATTTGCCACTGTTCTGCCCATCTAATCCATCCCAGCTATATCGTCCTGTAGCCTGAGGCTTCCCTCCTCGCTGTTTACCACTCCACCAATTTTCGTGTCATCTGCAAACTTACTGATCATGCCTCCTACATTAATATCTAAATCATTAATGTACACTACAAACAGCAAGGGACCCAGCAGTGATCCCTGCGGTACACCACTGGACACCGGCTTCCAGTCACAAAAACAACCTTCAACCATCATCCTCTGCCTCCTGCACTAAGCCAGTTTTGAATCCAATGTGCCAAATTGCCCTGGATCCCATGGGCTCTTACCTTCTTGACCAGTCTCCCATGCGGGACTTTGTCAAAAGTCTTACTGAAGTCTATGTAGACTACATCAACTGCACTACCCTCATCCACACACATAGTCACAACCTCTCAAAATTAAATCAACTTGGTTAGACATGATCTTTCCCTGACAAAGCCATGCTGACTATCCTTGATTGATCCTTGCCTCTCCAAGTGGAAACTAATTCTGTCCCTCAGAATTTTTTCCAATAATTTCCCTACCACTGATGTTAGGCTCACTGGCCTGTAATTCCCTGATTTATCCCCACTACCCTTCTTGAATAATGGTACTACGTTAGCTGTCCTCTGGCACCTCCCCTGTGGCCAGAGAGGATCTGAAAATTTGTGTCAGATCCCCTGCAATCTCCTCCCTTGCCTCACACAGCAGCCTGGGATACATCTCGTCTGGGCCTGGGGATTTATCCACTTTTAAGCCCGCTAAAACCACTAGTACCTCCTCCCTCCCAATACTAATTTGTTCACGTATATCACAATCCCCTGCCTGATTTCTATGCCTACATCGTCCTTCTCCATAGTGAACACAGATGCAAAATATTAATTTAAAAACTCACCCACATCTTTCGGCTCTACGCACATATTGCCACTTTAGTCCCTAATGGGCCCTACTCTTTCCCTGGTTATCCTCTTGCCCTTAATATACTTATAAAACACCTTGGGATTTTCCTTTATTTTGCCCGCCAGTGTTTTTTCATGCCCCCTCTTCGCTCTCCTAATTTCTTTAAGTACCCCCCTGCACTTTCTATACTCCTCTAGGGCTTCCACTGTTTTTAGTCCTTTGTATCTGCCAAAAGCCTCCCTTTTTTTCCTAATCCATTCTTGTATATCCCTTGACATCCAGGGTTCCCTGGGTTTGTTGGTCCCACCCTTGACCTTTACGGGAACATGTTGGTGTTGTACTCGCTCTATTTCCTTTCTGAAAGACTCCCACTGCTCTGATGTGGATTTTCCTACAAGTAGCTGATCCCAGTCCACTTTGGCCAGATCCTGCCTTATCATATTAAAATCGGCCTTCCCCCAATTTAGAACCTTTATTTCCCGTCCATCTTTGTCCCTTTCCATGACTACCTGAAATCTCACCGAATTATGGTCACAGTCACCAAAATGCTCTCCTACTGACACTTCTACCACTTGCCTGGCTACATTCCCTAGAATCACTGAGATTTGCCTACATATCAGTTCCTCTGTCTCCCTCTGACTGCTTGTGGACATATAGTACACTCCCAGCAAAGTGCTTGCCCCCTTTTTGTTTTTAAGTTCTACTCGTATGGCCTCATTAGAGGAACCTGCTAAGAAGTGGCCCTAGAAATAGTAGATGCATTGCTGGTCATCTTCCAAAATTCGATAGACTCTGGAACAGTTCCCATGGATTGTAGGGTAGCTAATGTTCCCCCACTATTCAAAAAAGGTGGTAGAGAGAAAACGGGGAATTATAGACCGGTAAGCCTGACATCGGTAGTGGGGAAAATGCTAGAATCCATTATAAAAGATGTAATAGCAGAGCACTTGGAAAACAGTGACAGGATCGGACAGAGTCAACATGGATTTACAAAAGGTAAATCGTGCTTGACTAATCTACTGGAATTTTTTGAGGATGTAACTGGTAGAATAGATAAGGGAGAACCAGTGGATGTGGTGTATTTGGACTTTCAGAAGGCTTTTGATGAGGTCCCGCATAAGAGATTAGCGTGTAAAGTTAAGGCACATGAGATTGGGGGCAAGGTACTGACTTGGATAAAGAACTGGTTGGCAGACAGGAAGCAAAGAGTTTGAATAAACGGCTCTTTTTCCGAGTGGCAGGCAATGACTAGTGGGGTACCGCAGGGATCGGTCCTAGGACCCCAACTATTCACATCACAATATATATAAATGATCAAGACGAGGGAACTAGATGTAATATCTCCAAGTTTGCAGATGACACAAAGCTGGGTGGGCGTGTGTGCTGTGAGGAGGATGCCGAGAAACTCCAGTATGATTTGGACAGGTTGGGTGATTGGGCAGAAGCATGGCCGATGCAGTATAGTGTGGATAAATGCGAGGTTATCCACTTTGGTGGCAAAAATAGGAAGGCAGATTATTATCTGAACGGCAATAGAGTGGGAGAAGGGGAAGTGCAACGAGTCCTGGGTGTCCTTGTGTACCAGTCGCTGAAGGTAAGCATGCAGGTGCAGCAGGCGGTTAAGAAGACAAATGGTATGTTGGCTTTCGTAGCGAGAGGGTTCGAGTACAAAAACAAGGATGTCTTGCTGCAGTTGTGCAGGGCCTTGGTGAGACCACACCTTGAGTATTGTGTGCAGTTTTGGTCGTCTTATCTGAGCAACGATGTTCTTGCCATGGAGGGAGTTCAGCGAAGATTCACCAGGCTGATAGCTGGGATGGCAGGAATGACTTATGAGGAGAGATTGGGTCGACTGGGCTTATACTCGCTGGAGTTTAGAAGATTGAGAGGGGATCTCATTGAAACTTATAAAATTCTAACAGGACTGGATGCAGGAATGATGTTCCCGATGGCCGGGGGAGTCCAGAACCAGGGGTCACAGTCTAAGGATAAGGGGTAAGCCATTTAGGACAGAGATGAGGAGGAATTTCTTCTCCCAGAGAGTGGTGAACCTGTGGAATTCTGTACCACAGAAGGCAGTGGAGGCCAATTCATTAAATATATTCAAGAAGGAGTTGGATATATTTCTTAAGGCTAAAGGGATCAAGGGATATGGGGAGAAGGCAGGGACCGGTTACTGAATTTGGATGATCAGCCATGATCTCATTGAATGGCGGAGCAGGCTCGAGGGGCCGAATGGCCTACTCCTGCTCCTATCTTCTATGTTTCTATATCATCCCTCCTTACAGCAGTAATTGACTCCTTGATTAATATTGCGACACCCCCCCTCCTCTTTTACACTCCCCTCTGTCTCGCCTGAAGATTCTATACCCCAGAATATTGAGCTGCCAGTCCTGCCCCTCCTTCAACCATGACTCTGTGATAGCAATATCGTACTCCCATGTGTTCATCAACACCTTCAATTCATCTGCCTTATTCGCAAGATTCCTTGCATTAAAATAAATGCCATCCAGCCTTGCCATACTCCCTTGTGCTGTTACATATTTGCTTTGCCTTCCAGGTGTGGTAAACCACTTTTATCGTTCACTATCGTTACACTATAGTTATCACTGTTATATCGTTACTCTATGGTTATCACTGTTCACACTGTTGTATCACTATACGAGGTCGCCTCTTGTCACGCTGCTATACCTGGGCTGACCACTGCTGACTCCGCCCATGACTCCACCTACCTGCCCAGGTATAAAGGTAGTCGACTGGCTGGCATTCCTCCTTGTTGTATCCGATCACCCACGAGGGTGGGCTCTGTTATTTAGCCAATAAAAACCTATAGTTACTTTCTTAACTCGTCGCTTTTCATTGGACGAATTGATAGGTATATCAATTTTATTGGCTAAATTTTAAAATGTCGACACCTGAGCAGTCAAACGACCAGCCAAGCGACCAGCCAGACGCCCAGCTACAACAGCCACAGCAGCCGGCCTGGCTGCGAGCCCTCAGACCACCGTACCTGGATCTAAACGCACAGGCAGCAAACTCAGCCCTCGACTTCGAACACTGGCTGAGCTGCTTCGAAGCCTACCTGGGAGAATCCGGCGTGCCTCAGAAATCCATGCTAAGAGTTCTGAACGCCCAAGTGAGCCCTAAAGTATTCGCACTCATCTGGGACCTTAAAACATACGAGGACGCCATCAACCGGCTGAAAAGACAGTACCAAACCCCGGTAAATTCCATGTATGCCAGACACCTCCTAAGATCCCGCCCGCAACAGCCAGGAGAGCCCGTGGAGGAATTTTTACGGGTGCTACAAGCACTCGGCAGAGACTGTAACTTTAAAGCGGTAACGGCGGCAGAAAATACTGAAGACAATGTCCGCGATGCCTTCGTGAAAGGCCTGCGGTCCGACTACTCACGGCAAAGACTACTGGAAGCAAGGGACCTCGACCTGGACAAAGCTGCAGCCCTCGCTCTCTCTCTAGAGGTGGCCCATCGGGACCTCGAGGCATACTCAAGGTACTGTAACTCGCGACCCTGGGACTTGGGACCGACCTCGACCGCGATACCCCCCGCAGCAACCGCCCTGGGACCTACCTCAGCGTCGGCGTCCCGGACCCGATCAAGACCGCCACCCCCGGTACCGGCTCCGACATCGGACCCCCGCGATCGGGCCGCCGGCTGCTTCTTCTGCGGCCAGGCGAAACACCCGAGGTCGCGCTGCCCAGCCAGGAACTCTACCTGCTCAAACTGCATGAAGAAAGGCCACTTCGCTAAGGCCTGCAGAGGTGGATCATCAGAGGCCAGCAGTGCCTCATGCGAGCTGTGGGGGCGGCCATCTTCCTTCAAGGCAACAGAGGCCAGCATCCCCACATGTGAGTCATGGGGGCGGCCATCTTTGATACAGGCAACCGACACCAGCAGTGCCTCATGTGAGTTATGGGGGCAGCCATCTTCTCCGCCATTTTGTCCAACCTCGTGGGAGACGCCATTTTACCCACCACGCCCGACCGCCACCGTGCCTCTAGACCCGACTACCGCCTCAACCGCAGACTACAACAACTCGCTCAGCTATACACTAGCCTCCGTCACACTGGACCAGGCCCGCCCGCATCACCTGTCCAAGTCGATGATGGACATCAAAGTAAACGGCCACGCCACGACCTGCCTGTTCGACAGCGGAAGCACGGAGAGCTTCATCCACCCAGACACGGTGAGCCACTACTCCCTCCCTGTCCTGCCAACGCGCAACCGGATCTCGATGGCATCGAGGTCACACGCCACAGACATCAGCGGCTACTGTGTTGTGACCGTGTCGGTTAAGGGTACGGAGTATAAAAATGTTAAACTCCTCGTCCTGCCCCAGCTATGCGCTGCCGTCCTACTAGGCCTAGACTTCCAATCCCACCTCCAAAGCGTCACGCTAGCATACGGCGGACCCCTCCCCCCACTCACAGTCGACAACCAGCAGATTTTAAACCGCCCACCGCGTAACACCTGCGGCCTATCCACCCTCAAGGTCCCACCACCTTCCCTGTTCGCTAACCTCACCCCCGACTGCAAACCCGTCGCTACCAAGAGCAGGCGGTACAGCGCCGGGGACAGAGCTTTCATTAGCTCTGAGGTGCAGCGTCTCCTGAAGGAGGGCATCATCGAGGGGAGCACCAGCCCCTGGCGTGCCCAGGTCGTGGTCGTTAAGACCGGCAATAAAAATCGCCTGGTCATCGACTACAGCCAGACCATAAACAGGTACACCCAGCTGGACGCATACCCCCTTCCCCGCATATCTGATATGGTCAATCAGATTGCGCAGTACCGGGTATTCTCCACCATCGACCTTAAGTCAGCCTATCACCAACTCCCTATCCGCCCTGAGGACCGCCAGTATACAGCCTTCGAGGCGAACGGCCGCCTCTACCACTTCCTTAGGGTTCCCTTCGGCGTCACCAACGGGGTTTCGGTCTTCCAAAGGGAGATGGACCGGATGGTTGACCAGAACGGGCTGCACGCCACGTTCCCCTATCTAGATAACGTCACCATCTGCGGCCGCGACCGGCAGGACCACGATGTTAATCTGGAGAGATTCCTCCGTACGGCCCAACGGCTGAACCTCACCTACAATAAGGATAAATGTGTGTTTAACACCTCGCGCCTTGCCATCCTCGGCTGTGTAGTAGAGAACGGAGTCATCGGCCCCGACCCCGAAAGAATGCGCCCCCTCATGGAGCTACCCCTCCCCCACTGTCCAAAGGCACTGAAGAGAACCCTGGGGCTCTTCGCCTACTATGCCCAATGGGTGCCCAATTATGCGGACAAAGCCAGACCCCTCATGAAGTCCACATCCTTCCCCCTTACGGAGGAAGCGTGCGCAGCCTTCTCCCTCATTAAGGGAGACATTGCCAAGGCCACTATGCACACAGTGGATGAGTCCATCCCCTTCCAAGTCGAGAGCGATGCATCCGACTTCGCCCTAGCCGCCACCCTTAACCAGGAGGGGAGACCGGTGGCCTTCTTCTCAAGGACCCTACAGGGCCCTGAGATCCGACACTCGTCGGTCGAGAAGGAGGCCCAGGCGATTGTGGAGGCGGTACGACGCTGGAGGCACTACCTGGCAGGCAAACGATTTACCCTCCTTACCGACCAACGTTCGGTCGCTTTTATGTTTAATAACAAGCTGAGGGGCAAAATCAAGAATGACAAGATCTTGAGGTGGAGAATCGAGCTCTCCACCTACGATTATGATATCTTGTACCGGCCAGGTAAGCTGAACGAACCCCCCGATGCTCTGTCACGAATTACATGCGCCAGCGCGCAAAGTGATAGACTTCAGACCCTCCACAACGACCTCTGCCACCCCGGGGTCACCAGACTTTACCACTTCATTAAGGCCCGCAACCTGCCCTACTCCATCGAGGAGGTCAGGACCATGACCAGGAACTGCCAGACCTGTGCCGAGTGCAAACCGCACTTCTTTAGGCCGGACAGAGCAAGCCTGATCAAGGCCACCCGCCCCTTCGAACGCCTGAGCATCGACTTTAAGGGGCCCCTCCCGTCCTCTGACCGTAATGTGTACTTCCTCAACATTGTTGATGAGTACTCCCGTTTCCCCTTTGCCTTCCCCTGCCCAGACATGACCAGTACCACGGTCATTAAATGCCTGAACGACCTCTTCGCCTTGTTCGGGTTCCCAAACTATATACATAGTGACCGGGGCTCCTCCTTCATGAGCGAGGAACTCCGTCAGTTCCTACTAGCGAGAGGTATTGCTGCAAGCAGGACCACCAGCTACAACCCCCGAGGGAACGGCCAGGTAGAAAGAGAGAACGCGACGGTATGGAAGGCCGTCCTCTTAGCCTTAAAGTCTAAGGGCCTCCCAACCTCCCGCTGGCAGGAAGTCCTCCCGGCAGCGCTGCATTCCACCCGGTCACTACTTTGCACTGCCATCAACGCCACCCCCCATGAACGAATGTTTGCTTTCCCCAGGAAGTCGACTACAGGAACCACGCTACCAACCTGGCTGACCTCTCCGGGGCCCGTCTTGCTGCGAAAGCACGTGAGGGCCCATAAAACGGACCCCCTGGTCGAGAGGGTGGACCTCCTGCACGCCAACCCCCAGTACGCCTATGTGGCATACCCAGACGGGCGGGAGGACACAGTCTCCTTACGAGACCTCGCACCCTCGGGCACTCCGGAGACACCACCTTCACCTCCCCCCACCACCCCCCCAATTCCAGCCCAGGTAGACGGCATGCCGGAACCCCACGAGCCTTCGCCGACCGCGCAGACACCAGCATTAACACCGGATAATGCAACACCGCCGCTGCGACGATCAGAAAGGCTTACGAGGCCTCCGGACAGACTGACATACCAGAACTGGTAGTACACTTCACCCCACCGGACTCAAATCTAAACAAGGGGTGAATGTGGTAAACCACTTTTATCGTTCACTATCGTTACACTATAGTTATCACTGTTATATCGTTACTCTATGGTTATCACTGTTCACACTGTTGTATCACTATACGAGGTCGCCTCTTGTCACGCTGCTATACCTGGGCTGACCACTGCTGACTCCGCCCATGACTCCACCTACCTGCCCAGGTATAAAGGTAGTCGACTGGCTGGCATTCCTCCTTGTTGTATCCAATCACCCACGAGGGTGGGCTCTGTTATTTAGCCAATAAAAACCTATAGTTACTTTCTTAACTCGTCGCTTTTCATTGGATGAATTGATAGGTATATCACCAGGCTGACTTGTTTTTTCCTCTATATTTGGCTGTGCATCACCCCCTACAAAGCTCCACTCCGTATCCCATCCCCCTGCCAAGTTAGTTTAACCCCCCTCCCCCCAGTACTAGCAAACCTCCCTGCAAGGATGTTGGTTCCGTTCCAGTTCAGGTGCAATTCGTCCGACTTGTACAGGTCCCACCTTCCCCAAAAGCAGACCCAGTGATCCAGGAAACTAAAGCCCTCCCTCCTGCACCAACTCTTTAGCCACGCATCCATCTGCTCTATTCTTCTATTCCTATACTCACTAGCACGTGGCACCGGGAGTAATCCAGAGATTACAACCTTTAAGGTCCTGCTTTTTAAACTGCTACCTAGCTCCCTAAATTCTTGTTGCAGGACCTCATCCCTCTTTCTACCCATGTCGTTGATACCAATGTGAAACACGACCTCTGACTGTTCGCCCTCCCCCTTCAGAATGCCCTGCAGCCGTTCAGTGACATCATTGACCTTGGCACCAGGGAGGCAACATACCATCCTGGAGTCACGTCTGCGGCCACAGAAACGTCTACCTGTTCCCCTTACGATAGAATCCCCTATCACTATTGCTCTCCCACTCTTTTTCCTCCCCTCCTGTGCAGCTGAGTCACTCATAGTGCCACGGACTTGGCTCTTGCTGCATTCCCCTGAGAAACCATCTCCCCCATCAGTATCCAAAACGGAAGATCTGTTGGAGAGTGAGATGGACCCAGGGGACTCCTGCACTACCTTCCTAGTTCTTTTACTCTATCTGGCGGTCACCCATTTCCTGTCTGCCTGTGCACTCTTTACCTGCGGTGTGACGACTTCGTTAAACGTGCTATCCACGAAGATCTCAGCTTCGCGGATGCTCCACAGTGACTCCAGCCGCAGCTCCAGCTCCGAAACGTGGATTTCGAGTAGCTGCAGCTGGAGACACTTCCTGCACATGTGTTCACCCTGGACACCTAAAGTGTCATTGACTTCCCACATAGCACAGGAGGAGCACTCCGAGCTGCCCGGCCATGTCCTACCCTTAATTTACTCCCTTTACTTCCTTTAAATTAAAGAATATTAAATACACTACGGACCTTACTTCCCTTTAAACACTACTTCCTCTAAACTAGAGACCTTTTCTTTTACCGACTGGACTGTAGAAATACTCACCAGGTCCTACTTACCAATCAGCTCCTTCCCTGGTTGTGATGTCACTTTAGCGGTTTCGCAGTTGTTGTTGTTTGACTGCTCCCACTCTCGGACTCTTTCCTTGGTATAAAGGAAGACCAATTCCTACGTGGTGAAAAGTTAGGAAAAACAAAGGCGAAGCAAGGGAGCTCCTCCTTCCGCTCCTCACCTAACTCCCCCAACTCGCAGCACTCTGTTTAAACTGCACTTAGTGCAAAATCACACTTCAAAGCCTGTTTTTATAGGCCCTGAAACAAAGGAGATTTGCTGATCCCAGCTACAGGAGAACCAATTTAATCTAGTTTCCCTAATTAACTGCCTTCAGCTGCTCTGAATTGTAGGCCTTGTATATCCCTTTATAACCCTGCTTAAAGCTATGAAATTTAGATTTTAAACAGTAGACAGTCACAGTGGAGAGAGAGAGACACACAGGCTGCGAGATTCTCAGCAGCCCAGCGCTGTGTGAACGAGCTGCTCGCGGGGAATGCCAGTGCGGAGGGCCCAGTGCAGAAGGCCCAGGGTGGAAGACCCAGAGGAGAGTGTCCTAGGCGGGAGGCCCAGCACAGAGGACCCCAGGCGGGCGGGCCTAGGGCAGAGTGGCTCGTCGACAGAAGCGGAGTCGGGAGATGCTGTAGGTGAGCATGCTGCATGGTTTCTAAAGTTGAAGAACGGTCTCCGGCCCGAATGAGTTCTAGTGGCCACATCTGTGCTCCGTTTGGTGGCAGCTAAGGCTTTTTCTTGGTGACAGGTGCCGGTTTGTGCACTGCCATTTTGGTGGAGGAAAGACAGACTGTTCCCGTCTATAGTATGGCGCTTGAGCGGCCATAAGATGGGAAAAGAGAACGGAAGAAAAGTGAAAAAGGAAAAAAAAAGGCAAAACAAAGTAATATCGGCAAGGAATACTGAGTATTTTGATGGTTGGGTCCTGTGAGCGATAACAGCAAGTAGAAGAAAATTTGAGTATTCAGTCTTTTTACGGGATTTGAGAAAGTGATTGGCTTCTTTTCTGTGGAAAAGCTGAGGACCGTGGACAAGGATTGTGACATTACGTGGTTAGACGGTATCAAGTGAAAACGAGGAGTTATTAGATTGCCAATAGGACTGGCGTAGAACTGGTATTCACTTGTTTTGTTGAAGAAGTTTCTGGTTTTCTGGTTGAAAGCAGTCTACTTGAAGCATTAATTGATTTCTGATAAGGCTATGGGACTTTGTACATTGTGATGTTAATTAGTGTTTATGTGGAATTTACTTTGAGATTATTGCCTAGTAAATGATATGTTTTACAAAAGGGAGAAAAAGGGAGAAAATAAGTTAACAGGGGAAAGTTAAAAGGAAGGGGAAAAAATAGATAAAATAAATTATATTGGTAAGAAATCTGAGTACTTCGACGGCTGGGTTCTGGATCAAATGAACGCTTGAGTGAACGCACGCCGCAGACACAAATGATATGCACGCACAATGGAACTTACGCTCAACCGAACGCACACATGCTCGCATGTAGACACAAATGACACGTATGCACGCACAATGGAACTTACGCTTGAACGAATGAACGAGCGATTGAATGGGTAAACGATGCCAGTAGGACTGGCGTGATATGGTTTTTTTTTTCTTGGTTTATTGAAATCGTGGTAGTTTGTAATGTAAATATTATTGATTTATTTGTAAATTTATCATTGCACTTATATTGTTAACCATAAAGCTGTTTTTTTTAAGGCTTTATTCTAATTGTGGTCAATGGATGTAATGGATTTACTTTGTAATTGATGAGTTGTATAAGTACTGTTGTACTTGAATAAAGAATTTTAAAAAACAGTAAATGTGAGGGGTAAAAACAGTAAATGTGAAATAATCCTGCTTCTGAGCCAATTTTGGATCCAACTTGCCACTTTGCCTTGGGTCCCATGGGCTTTTACTTTCGTGACCAGTCTACCATGTGGGACCTTATCAAAAGCCTTGCTAAAATCCATATAGACTACATCAAACGCACTACCCTCATCGACCCTCCTTCTTACCTCTTCAAAAAATTCAATCAAATTAGTCAGACACGACCGTCCCTTAACAAATCCATGCTGACTCTCCCTGATTAATCCGTGTCTTTCTAAATGAAGATTTATCCTGTCCCTCAGAATATTTTTCAATAATTTTCCCACCACCGAGGTTAGGCTGACTGGCCTGTAATTACTCGGTCTATCCCTTTCTCACTTTTTAAACAACGGTACCACGTTAGCAGTCCTCCAGCACCACACCTGTAGCCAGAGAGGATTAGAAAATTATGGTCAGAGCCTCTGCTATTTTCTCTCTCACTTCTCTTAACAGTCTGGGGTACATTTGATCCGGGCCTGGTGATTTATACACATTCAAAGATGCTAAGCCCCTTAATACTTCCTCTTTCACTATGGTTATTTCACCTAATACTTCACACTCCTCCTCCCTGATTGCAATGTCTGCATCGTCCCTCTCTTTTGTGAAAACAGACGCAAAGTATTCATTAAGAACCATACCCATGTCTTCCGCCTACACACACAGGTTACCTTTATGGTCCATAATAGGCCCTACCCTTACTTTAGTTATCTTTTTGCTCTTAATGTATTTATAAAACATCTTTGGGTTTTCCTTGATTTTACTTGCCAATATTTTTTCATGCCCTCTCTTTGCTTTCCTAATTTCCTTTTTTAATTTCACCCCTGCACTTTCTATACTCCTCTAGGATTTCTGCAGTATTGAGCCCTCGGTGTCTGTCATAAGCTTTTCTTTTTTTCTTTATCCTATCCTGTATGCCCCTTGACATCCAGGGAGCTCTAGATGTGTTAGTCCCATCCTTTTTCTTTAAGATAACATAC
Organism: Somniosus microcephalus; assembly: GCF_052327205.1. NCBI lineage: Eukaryota > Metazoa > Chordata > Chondrichthyes > Squaliformes > Somniosidae > Somniosus > Somniosus microcephalus. Next base: position 268,452,487 of record NC_140990.1, on the reverse strand, counting down.
TTGCTCTGAACCCTCACTATCTCCTCCTCGAATGCCTCCCTCTGCTCTGACACTGATTTACCTTCAAGTTTCTGTCTCCAGTCCACTTTGGCTAAATCACATCTCTGCTTAGTAAAATTAGCTTTTCCCCAATTGAGAACTTTTATTCCTGGTCTATCCTTGTCCTTTTCCCTATCTACCATAAATCTAACTGAATTATGATCACTATCACCAAAATGCTCTTACACTGATACCCTTT
>NC_140990.1:267758124-267845621 GCF_052327205.1 Somniosus microcephalus | reverse complement strand
GCTCCACCCCCCCTTCCGCTCCACCCCCCCTTCCCGCTCCACCCCCCCTTCCCGCTCCACCCCCCCTTCCCGCTCCACCCCCCCTTCCCCGCTCCACCCCCCCCTTCCCGCTCCACCCCCCCTTCCCGCTCCACCCCCCCTTCCCGCTCCACCCCCCCTTCCCGCTCCACCCCCCCCTTCCCGCTCCACCCCCCCTTCCCGCTCCACCCCCCCTTCCCGCTCCACCCCCCCTTCCCGCTCCACCCCCCCTTCCCCGCTCCACCCCCCCCTTCCCGCTCCACCCCCCCCTTCCCGCTCCACCCCCCCCTTCCCGCTCCACCCCCCCTTCCCCGCTCCACCCACCCCCTTCCCGCTCCACCCCCCCCTTCCCGCTCCACCCCCCCCAGACGCGCTCCACCCCCCCCTTCCCGCTCCCACCCCCCCAGACGCGCTCCACCCCCCCAGTCGCGCGCGCGCTCGTCCCCCCCCAGACGCGCTCCCCCCCCCCAGTCGCGCGCGGCGCTCGTCCCCCCCCAGACGCGCTCCCCCCCCCCCAGTCGCGCGCGTTAGCGCTCGTCCCCCCCCCCAGACGCGCTCCTCCCCCCCCCAGTCGCGCGCAGGCGCTCTTCCCCCCCCCAGACGCGCTCCTCCCCCCCCCAGTCGCGCAGCGCGCTCTTCCCCCCCCAGACGCGCTCCTCCCCCCCCAGTCGCGCGCGCGCTCTTCCCCCCCCAGTCGCAGCGCGCGCTCTTCCCCCCCCAGTCCGCGCGCGCGCTCTTCCCCCCCCAGTCGCGCGCGCGCTCTTCCCCCCCCCAGTCGCGCGCGCGCTCTTCCCCCCCCCAGTCGCGCGCGCGCTCTTCCCCCCCCCCCCCCCGTCGCGCGCGCGCGCTCTTCCCCCCCCCCCCCCCCCGTCGCGCGCTCTTCCCCCCCGTCGCGCGCGGCGCGCTCTTCCCCCCCCCCCCCCCGTCGCGGCGCGCGCGCTCTTTCCCCCCCCCCCCAGTCGCGCGCGCGCTCTTTCCCCCCCCCCCCCCCCCCCGTCGCGCGCGCTCTTTCCCCCCCCCCCCGTCGCGCGCGCGCGCTCTTCCCCCCCGTCGCGCGCGCGGGCTCTTCCCCCCCCCGTCGCGCGCGCGGGCTCTTCCCCCCCCCCCCCGTCGCGCGCGCGCGCTCTTCCCCCCCGTCGCGCGCGCGCGCTCTTCCCCCCCGTCGCGCGCGCGCGCTCTTCCCCCCCGTCGCGCGCGCGCGCTCTTCCCCCCCCGTCGCGCGCGCGCGCTCTTCCCCCCCGTCGCGCGCTGCGCGCTCTTCCCCCCCGTCGCGCGCGCGCGCTCTTCCCCCCCGTCGCGCGCGCGCGCGCGCTCTTCCCCCCCCCCGTCGCGCGCGCGCGCTCTTCCCCCCCCGTCGCGCCAGCGCGCCTCTTCCCCCCCGTCGCGCGCGCTCTTCCCCCCCGTCGCGCGCCGCTCCTCCCCCCCAGTCGCGCGCGCGCTCCTCCCCCCCCAGTCGCGCGCGCTCCTCCCCCCCAGTCGCGCGCGCTCCTCCCCCCCAGTCGCGCGCGCTCCTCCCCCCCAGTCGCGCGCGCTCCTCCCCCCCCAGTCGCGCGCGCTCCTCCCCCCCAGTCGCGCGCGCTCCTCCCCCCCAGTCGCGCGCGCTCCTCCCCCCCAGTCGCGCGCGCTCCTCCCCCCCAGTCGCGCGCGCCTCCTCCCCCCCAGTCGCGCGCGCTCCTCCCCCCCAGTCGCGCGCGCTCCTCCCCCCCAGTCGCGCGCGCTCCTCCCCCCCCAGTCGCGCGGCTGCTCCTCCCCCCCCAGTCGCGCGCGCTCCTCCCCCCCCAGTCGCGCGCGCTCCTCCCCCCCAGTCGCGCGCGCTCCTCCCCCCCAGTCGCGCGCGCTCCTCCCCCCCAGTCGCGCGCGCTCCTCCCCCCCAGTCGCGCGCGCTCCTCCCCCCCCAGTCGCGCGCGCTCCTCCCCCCCAGTCGCGCGCGCTCCTCCCCCCCAGTCGCGCGCGCTCCTCCCCCCCAGTCGCGCGCGCTCCTCCCCCCCAGTCGCGCGCAGCTCCTCCCCCCCCAGTCGCGCGCGCTCCTCCCCCCCAGTCGCGCGCGCTCCTCCCCCCCAGTCGCGCGCGCTCCTCCCCCCCAGTCGCGCGCGCTCCTCCCCCCCAGTCGCGCGCGCTCCTCCCCCCCAGTCGCGCGCGCTCCTCCCCCCCCAGTCGCGCGCGCTCCTCCCCCCCAGTCGCGCGCGCTCCTCCCCCCCAGTCGCGCGCAGCTCCTCCCCCCCAGTCGCGCGCGCTCCTCCCCCCCAGTCGCGCGCGCTCCTCCCCCCCAGTCGCGCGCGCTCCTCCCCCCCAGTCGCGCGCGCTCCTCCCCCCCCAGTCGCGCGCGCTCCTCCCCCCCAGTCGCGCGCGCTCCTCCCCCCCCAGTCGCGCGCGCTCCTCCCCCCCAGGTCGCGCGCGCTCCTCCCCCCCCAGTCGCGCGCGCTCCTCCCCCCCAGTCGCGCGCGCTCCTCCCCCCCCAGTCGCGCGCGCTCCTCCCCCCCCAGTCGCGCGCGCTCCTCCCCCCCAGTCGCGCGCGCTCCTCCCCCCCAGTCGCGCGCGCTCCTCCCCCCCAGTCGCGCGCGCTCCTCCCCCCCAGTCGCGCGCCGCTCCTCCCCCCCAGTCGCGCGCGCCTCCTCCCCCCCAGTCGCGCGCGCTCCTCCCCCCCGTCGCGCGCGCTCCTCCCCCCCCAGTCGCGCGCGCTCCTCCCCCCCAGTCGCGCGCGCTCCTCCCCCCCAGTCGCGCGCGCTCCTCCCCCCCAGTCGCGCGCGCTCCTCCCCCCCCAGTCGCGCGCGCTCCTCCCCCCCCCAGTCGCGCGCGCTCCTCCCCCCCCCCAGTCGCGCGCGCTCCTCCCCCCCCCAGTCGCGCGCGCCTCCTCACCCCCCCAGTCGCGCGTGCTCTTTCCTCCCCCCCCCCCCAGCCGCTCGCTCTCTTTCCTCTCCCCCCCCCCCCCCCCCCCACCCCCCCCCCCAGTCGCTCGCTCGCTCTCTCTCTTCCAACAACAGCATGCCCTTGAAAAAGCCTCGGCACCGCCAGGCACTCAAGCTAGTGTATTTATTTCGTGGTGGAATTTGGGGGAAATGGGTCAGAGGGATTAGTCATGCCCCTGCAAGTGATGTGTGGGTGTAGGAGCCCCCCCCAAAGAACTGGTGATGGGCCTCGTACATGGACCTCCCCCTTAGATTGGAGGACCTGAGAGTAGTAGAATACCAGAAGAATGTGCAAGAACCCTGTGACCTTCGGACCTGGAAGATGCAGGCCTATCAATCCTGCTGTTTCTGTCTGATTCCCATGCAAAGCCCTGCTAGGAGTTGGGCCTGCACTGGTGGTGCGACGGGACCATCCCCCAAATCTGAACAGAGGCTTGGACAAACTGAGCACACATTGGGTGAATCTGCCTGTTCAGCACCCGAGCAAGAGTGGAACCAGAAAAATTGGTCCCATGCTGTTTAAACTATTGGAATTCACATCACATTCTCAATTACTACCTTGATGTAAAATAACTTCATCTTTCTTTCCAAGATCCGAATCCTTCAACTAATTTTGTAAAATTTTTAAAAGATACTTCAAAACCTTCTGATTCCGTTGGATAAAGCCTCACCTATGGTAAAAAATCACCAAGTGCTCTGACCAGTCTAAGCTGGAAATTTAATCACATGAACTATTCTTAAAATTTTAAGAGTTTAGTTTTGTATATAAAATCTTTCAGCCTGTAAGAATACTTATTAGGAGAACATGCTATAGTGATGATACCACCTGGAAGATGCAGCACACAATGCCATCAGCTGTAACTGTACTGTTTATTGCTCCTATGCAAGCTCATAGTTTCATGATCCAAAAAAAAGTTTTTTTTTGGTCAACACAGCCTGCTTCCTTATGTGGAAAACTGGAAGTATACGAGGAAATTACCCTCCGGTTGGACTCATTGTTTCACTGTGTGGTCATACTGTTCCATCTTTAATGTTACAGCTTTTGACATTGGCGATAAGAATAACAGAACTTTTACCAATGATGCAGAATTGATAGGTACTTGAATAAAAGTAAATTCCTTAATTTTTTTTCAGAAATTCACACTGTACTGGGAAACTCCCGTGGGATGTCTTGTGCTCTGCCATTTAAATATAATAATAAATGGTATCATGAGTGTACCGATGAAGGGAGAGAAGATAAGCTCCTTTGGTGTGCAACTACCAGCAATTATGATGTTGATGAAATATGGGGGCTTTGCCCAAATTTAGGTAAGAGTTTAAGATACTTATACACCATTTATCAGTTTAAAATTTCTAACTTCAAACAATTAATGGTTTTTGTTTTGCTTTTTACAGATCCAGGATGTGATCTGGTTTGGGAGAAGGATCCTGTTTCACAAACTTGCTACCAGTTTAATCTTCTGGCTCTTCACTCTTGGAATGAGGCCCGTGCTTCATGTCAGGCACAAGGAGGAGACTTGCTGACCATCAGAGATCTTGAGGAACAGGAATACATCAACAGTAAGTTATAAACATGGAATGCTCTGATTTTAACCTGAGGAAATTGTAAATTTGTCAGACACCCAGTTCATAAGTTTTTTTTTGTTTAGCTATGTTTGAAAATTTCAGTGTTGTTACTTGTGCCTTTATTGTCAGCACTGATATTTAAGGACATTGTTTTTATTTCTATGAGCAAAATATAGCTTTGTTAAAGTGCTGGCTCCAGACCAGCTGCTGTCATTCACCACAAAAAAAATTCAACTTTACCTCAGACATCTTAAAAAAAAATTAAAAAAAAAAAAACATCACTTGCCTTATATACATGATAATGGACCTGAAATTGCGGTCGGAGGCTACCCATGGGTGAATGCCTCCGATCCACAAGAAAAGTATGCACATATCTGATGCCTCCATATCTTCGGACTTTTGCAGTCCTGGGCCTGCAGGCGTACACCTGCGTAAAGGCCCACGTATCCCAGAGGCACATGCGGTTTGCAAGCGTCCCTGGGATCACGTGGGCCGGCCCAACCAGTCACAAAAGGGGATTCCCATTATGCTTGACGTAAGAAAACTACTAGGCACTTGGTCTAAGCGTTAAACAAAGCTTTAATCAACTGTTTTACAACATGGAGGTCTAGTTGTGTCCTTCACTAGTTCCTGTTAAGAATGTCTTGCGCAAGCTGGGCCCGTGCTCCAGTATTTCTACTCTCTCTGGACAGCGCCACCCGCAGGCCGCTCAGTATTATTTCATAAGTCTTTCTTTCATGAATGACTGATTCATGTCAATGCTTATGGGGATTACATTTGCGTACAGAATCCCCATAAGCTTAACGGGAATGACATAAAAAGCACACTTTCGCACAACCTAAATAAAAATAAATCATCACATGTTTAAATTAATTAAAATACAATTTAATTAAACATTTAAAACAAAAGTTTTATTTTTTGAAAAATAAATGTAAACATTTTTAAAGGGGCCAAAAATATCCTGAACTAATTTCAAAGGTTTTAGAATGTTTAAATCATTTTTTTTTAAATTATTTTTAATTCTTATTTAAACCCTTATGCTGGTAAAAGAAGGCCCTAAGTCTGCTTTTACCAGGCATAAGAACATAAGAAGTAGGAGCAGGAGTAGGCCATACGGCCCCTCGGGCCTGCTCCGCCATTCAATAGGATCATGGCTGATCCGAACCTAGACTCACGTCCATTTCCCTGCCCGTTCCCCATAACCCTTAATTCCCTTATCAGCTAGGAAACTGTCTATCTCCGTTTTAAATGTATTTATTTAATGTCGCAGCTTCCACAGCTCTCTGAGGTAGCAAATTCCATAGATTTACTACCCTCTGAGTGAAGAAGTTTCTCCTCATCTCAGTTTTGAAATGGCAGCCCCTTATCATAAGAGTTTCGTGGGCATTCGCTGGGCAGTAGTTGGTCAAATAGCCCAACTCTCTGCCAGCGAATGTCCATTTCCTGTGCATGCGGAAGATCTGTCGAGCTGAAACGTGACAGATCGCAAGTTCCGGGTTTTTGTGCAGGTGGAAACCCGGAACTTGTGGGGCACTTAACGTCATAGGTTCCGTAAAATCCAGGCCAATATACTGAAACTGAGAGAACATACTTTTAGCTTCAATTGACCAGGATTTTATCATCCTAACAGTTCATACAGTAGTGTGAATATTGTAAATATAACTAATGCTTTATCAAGGTGTGTGGGTATGCTGGGTTAGCATGTGATTATATTGCATTGTGCTACGCCATGTATGTTTTTTTCCCAAAAGCAACATGATTTTTGGATTAAGTCAACGAAAATGCCAGTTTCTCATAAATGTTCTCATCATCCAAAATTACCCTCAAGGTTCTCCATGAAGTAATGTGGCCCAAATGGCCTTCCTCATCCATAAGTAGTTTGTGTATGAGAGCGAGTGTCTTATTTATGCTATTATTACTTCAATTATAAAATAGTTGAATTTTGAATCCAACTAATTAAGCCACCAGTGTTTGTTGCCAATTGGAAAAAGATAAATGCTAATTGCTTACAACTATGAGATAGAGAATTTATTTCCTCATTCCTTTTTATAAAGCAACTAAGTTGAATTTTGAAAGCAAACAAAGACTCTGACAGAAACAGACCAGAATGAAGAGCAGAAGGGAGGTGGGTAGGAAGGAACCAGTGAGGGTGAGGTGGTCTCTGGCCTCTCGCCACTCACCAGTGGGGGAATGGTTGGAATGTTAACAGTGAAGTGAGTGACAGAAGTATGTGGAACAGATTACCAGCATTTGTGGTGGAACAAAAACCCTTAATGGGTTTCCAAGAAGGAACTAGGAAGGTTTTTGTCAACAAATAGGATTCATCCACCCTATCCACCACGATGCTGTGGCTGCAGTGTGTACTATCTACAGGATGCACTGCAGCAACTCGCCAAGGCTTCTTTGGCAGCACTGCTCAAACCCACAAATCCACCACCTAGAAGGATAGCAGATGCATGGGAACACCATCACCTCCAGGTTTGCCTCCAAGTCACACACCATCATGGCTTGGACATATATCTGCTGGATCAAAATCCTGCAGCTCCCTACTTAAAAGTATTGTGGAAGTACCTTCACCACACAGACTTCAGCGGTTCAAGAACAAGGCCCAGTACCACCATCTCGAGGGCAACTAGAGGTGAGCCTTGCCAGCGACGCCCAAATCCCAAGAATTAACTTTAAAACCTTCAATTTTATTTTTAGGGCACAGTCAATGACCATGTGATTGGATAATGAATTGCATCACTGCACAATACATCTTGTAAATGACATGAAAGTTCATTTACCAGGATGATGGTGCCCTTTAACTGTGTAAAACAAGCTGGGAGAAAGTTCTCTGCTTTTGGCAATGTGACTGTTCACGTTACTGAAAATGGAAGAATTGCAGTGGACAGGAATGTCAAGGTTGAATGACCACCAGTGGTGGAGCGAGGGGCGAGAAGTCTAGTGTCAGAGGGGCAATAAATAACCTTCAATTGGCCTTAAGAAGTGTCCTGCATTGGGGAAAAAAAAAAAAAAATTCCCACTAAATATTTTTGCTCCAGTTTGGAGATGCTGCAGCAACTGCCACACTCAATGCAAACAAAATGTTGTTCTTCACTAGGTTAACATCAGCAGCATTGATATCTAGCCAAAAATTGCAGCACAAAAAATGGCCCCAGGTGTGCAAGTCAGAATCTAAATGGTTGCAATTAAAAACAAACAAAAAAAATGATTGCATTCACATCATCATTATGGTTGGCGTTTGAACATACCCAGGAATAACATAACTACTGTACTAGAAATCACTTGAACTATTCCAGCAATTGAACACTCAGTTGGTAGAGTAATAAATTTCTTTTATAACACAAATGCCCATCATTATTCTTGTGCTTTAATTTTCTTCCAGGAAAAATAATTTCTTAATGTGCTAATGTGAAGTGTGAAAACTAAAAGAAATACAGTATAATGTTCATTTAGTTTGTTGCATATTTTTGCTTAATGTGTGCTTCATTATGCTATTAAAGGAAGTGGCACTGGGGATAAATAGTCATTGCAGTACTGTAATAATTAGTTATGTTGTGAAATTTCACGCTGCTGTGAACTTTTGTTACAGAGCGTTTGCAAAATGTTGGAATTCTGGCATGGATAGGCCTAAATCATTTGGATGAAGTTGCTGGGTGGCAGTGGTCAGATGGAGCACCTTTGAGCTTTGTAAATTGGGACACAGGTATTTAGGAAACTGTTTTGGCTAATCTTTTCATGAAAGTGTTCAGCTATCCCATGACTTTATTATTAACTTGATTTTATCAAATGCAGATCTTTGATTTTGGATTTATACTCAGTGGACTTTTCCATAACTGCAGCGATAGAAGATTTGGGAGGGAAAGGCACCATGTTTCCAACCCCCACCCCTGCCCATCAAAATCCAATTCTAAGTAATCAAATCATGGGCAGAATTTGCCATTGATAGAATGTTGACCCTTGCTTGTGGTTGCCGTGAGCTACCACAAGCAAGATCCATTCCTTTCTCTTCATTTATTTTTCAGACTGCACAAATCGTTTAAAACTGAATATGAATACAAAATCAGACCATTAGGAATAGATTTAAATATCAATTGCACCAATGTAGAGAGAAAGCACTAATTTAAGTCTTTCAATTTTATGTTCTGTAGATCAGCCTCGAGGCTCATTACTGGGGGCGTACCATTGTGGGATACTCAGTTCTAAATTAGATTACCGTTGGAGTAGCTTTGTATGTGAGACAGCCCTGCCTTATATTTGTAAAAAATTGAACGCTACAAGAAAAGTGGAACCCTTTGGTAAGTTAAGATTTTTCAGAACTTTCCGTCTCTCTGTTTCTTACTTGTATGCACTAGATTGGATCATCTTCTTAGGCAGTCCCTCGTAACCAAGGATGACTTGCGTCCACACGACTGATGAGTCCAATGCGGGACCTACAGTCTCTGTCACAGGTGGGGCAGACGGTGGTTGAAGGGGCGGGTGGGTAGGGTGCTTGGGTTGACGTACGCTTCATCTGCTGTTTACGCTTGGCTTCCGCTTGCTCCCGGCGAAGAGACTCGAGGTGTTTGGAGCCTTCCCGGATGCTTCTCCTCCACTTTGTGCGGTCTTGGGCCAGGGATTCCCAGGTGTCGGGGATGTTGCACTTTTTCAAGGAGGCTTTGAGGGTGTCCTTGAAGCGTTTCCTCTGCCCACCTGGGGCTCTCTCTTGCCATGTCAGAACTCCGAGTAGAGCGCTTGTTTTGGGAGTCTCGTATCGGGCATGCGGATGATGTGACCCGTCCATCGGAGCTGATCGAGTGTGGTCAATGCTTCGATGCTGGGGATGTTGGCCTCAGCGAGAACACTGACATTGGTGCGCCTATCCTGCTAATGGATTTTCAGGATCTTGCGGAGGCAGCATTGGTGGTACCTCTCTAGTGCTTTGAGGTGCCTGCTGGACATGGTCCATGTCTCTGAAGCATACAGGAGGGCGGGTATCACGACTGCTCTGTAGGCCATGAGCTTGGTGCTGGGTTTGAGGTCCTGGTCTTCAAACACTCTCTTCCTCAGGCGACCGAAGGCTGCACTGGCACACTGAAGGCGGTGTTGGACTTCGTCATCGACGTCTGCCCTTGTTGACAGTAGGCTCCCGAGGTAGATTGGATAAAGCACTATTGTAGTACATTTCCATGGATGACATGGCCTTCCAGCATTTTGGTCGAGTGGCCAGTCTTCATGTGTAAGTCTGGAGAGTGAGTATCAGTTAATTCTTCAACTGTAGAAGCCATCGTAGCCAAGCCCAACCGTCCACTCACCGTGTCTATGTACATGCATTTCTAGCAGAAATTGCTGATTAGCAATCCAGGACCAGGAAGCCTGTAATAGTAAAAGTTTTATTTACCTTAGCTTTGGAATGCTGAGATGAATTGTAACTTCCCCACTGCTCCCCTGGCAGAGATCAGCTTACACAGCGCAACCATAATTTGAACTTGTGATCTTCCTGGTCCTTCAGCTCAGTGTGAAATGGCATGGTCCATTTAGCCTGTGAGTCATGAGGAAAGCTAAATACAGTGTATGCAGCTTTAAAAAACAAAGTAACTTTGCCATTTTTAAAGTTTGTTCGTGAGATATGGATAAGGCAATATTTATTACTGATCCTGGTTGCCCTGCGGGCATTTAAGAGGCAACCACTTAGTATGGGACTAAAGTCGCATATAAGCCAGACCAGGTTCTCCTCTCCCAGTTGGTATTTTACAACAAACTGGTAGCTTTAATGGTCATTTTCTGATGCAAGTGCACAAATTACTACATTAATTGAATTTACTTTCATAACTTGCTAAGATGGGATTTCTCATTTGTGAAGGTTCTGTGCTTTTTGCTTCCACCATTTAATCCTAACAGTAGAATATGTTTGTGGTTTTGAAACTATTCATTGCTCAGCTGTGGCTCAGTAGTAACACTCTTGCCTCTGAGTCTGAAGGTTGTGGGTTCAAGTCCCACCCCAGGGACTTGATCACAATATAAGGCTTACACTTCAGTGCAGTATTGAGGGAGTGCTGCACTGTTGGAGGCGTCATCTTTTGGATGCAACGTTAAACCAAGGCCCCATCTTCCCTCGGGTGGATGTAAACAATCCCATGGCACTATTTCGAAGAGGAGCAGGGGAGTTCTCCCTGGTGTCCTGGCCAATATTTATCCCTCAACCAACATCTAAAATCTGGTCATTATCACATTGCTGCTTGTGGGACCTTGCTGTGCACAAAATTGGCTCCACGTTTCCACCATTTCAGTGACTACACTTCAAAAAGTACTTAATTGGCTGTAAAGCGCTTTAGGACGTCCTGTGATTGTGAAGAGTGTTGTACAAATACAAGTCTTTTTTTCTTTTACTATTGGCCTGAATGACAGAATTCTGGCAGTATAGGACTACACACTGTGAATCTAGCTGGCATTCCCACAATGGCCTCTGCTACAAAATGAATAAAGAAGATTTGAACTGGAAGGATGCTCTGGTGTCCTGTCACTTAAATGGAAGTGAACTCATTAGTATGCACTCATTGGCGGATGTGGCTGTTCTCATCAATCAGTTGAAAAATGGTGAGTACACACTCGTATTGTCTGATGAATTGATTGAGTTCTTTGATGAAGTAATGGAAAGGATTGATGAGGATAGTGCGGTTGATGTTGTGTATGTGGACTTTCAAAAGGCATTGGATAAAGGACCACATAATAGACTTATTAACAAAATTATAGTCCATGGGATTGAAGGGACAGTGGCAACATGAATACAAAATTGACTAAGAGATAGAAAACTGGCGGTGGTGATTTTTTTTTTAAGTTCTCTGAAATGTAGTAAATAATGAGGAGGGTAGTAACAGACTTCAGGAGGACATAGACAGACTGGTGAAATGGGCAGACACATGGCAGATAAAATTTAACACAGGGAAGTGTGAGTGATACATTTTAGTACCAAGAATAAGGAGAGGCAGTATAAACTAAATGGTACAATTTTAAAGGGGGTGCAGGAATAGAGAGACCTGCGGTGTCATCTGCCATATGTCTGCCTACTTCATCAGTCTGTCTATGTCCTCCAAAAGTCTGTTACTACCCTCCTCATTGTTAACTACCTTTCTGAGTTTCGTATCATCTGCAAACTTTGAAAGCATATGGGATCCTTGGCTTTATTAATAGAGGAAAAGTGTACAAAGGCAAGGAAGTTATGCTAAATCTTTAAAACACTGGTTAGGCCTCATCTAGAGTATTGTGTTCAATTCTGGGCACCACACTTTAGGAAGGATGTCAAGGCCTTGGAGAGGGCGCAGAAGAGATTTCCGAGAATAGTACTAGGAATGAGGGACTTCGGTTATGTGGAGAGACTAGTGAAGGTGGGGTTGTTCTTGGAGCAGAGAAGATTAAGAGGAGATTTGATAGAGGTGTTCAAAAACATGAACGGCTTTGATAGAGTAAATAAGGGAGAACTGTTTCCAGTGACAGAAGGGTGAGTAACCAGAGGACACAGATTTAAGTTGATTGGCAAAAGAACCAGAGGCGTTATGAGGAAATCATTTTTTACGCCATGAGTTGTTGTGATCTGGAATGATTAAATACATTGCAGTGTTTCCTGAAGCATTTGATTCCCCCAGACCAAGTGGATGCTTTGACTACTGGTTTTCAGGTGTTGGGGGACCACTTGTAGAGAACGATGGCAACCGGTTATCAAATAATTCAGGATGCCATCTCTCAAAGTCTGCAATATCTACCTGGTACCATAAGGTCTGCCTTCTTGCTGATCTGTGGGCACTCAGATCCCAGATCAAGCACAAGTGGTGTAATTCAAGTCTGATTTTATTCTGTGTCTTGGTGATAGCTTATGAACTTTCCAGGCCTGCTCATGTAGGTGTCAGGATACATAACCCAGCTTGCTGACAAGTCCTCACAGACTGAGATGAAGGCCACCTCAGTCCAAAGAGGCTTGCAATACCACAGTGCAGTCGAAGGATCACTGACATCTCAGCGCAGCAGAGAGAGACATGATTGTGTAGACTTGGTGGCAAAAAGCGTAAATATATGTGGGCACATTACAACCACTTTGTAATATGTTAAGTCAAGTGTTCCAAAGTATGCCTGTTTATTATTTGGGTGGAGGTCAATTCCTCTTCCTCCTGCTCCTGTTCTGACTCCATTATAAGGTTACATATGGGAATATCCATAGTAAGGGCTCCGTGACTAAAGGGTGGGAACAAAAAGATTTCCCTGCCTGAAACTACTGAAATACAGCTTGCAGAATTTGTTCCTAAGCTGAGAACAGATTTTTGAAATCACTTCAGTCAAACTAATGGCCTGTATTTTCCGATGCCTACGGGTGTGTATGAGCTGTGTACACACCCGTAGGGACATCGGAAATGCTGGTTTCAGGCATGCGAAGCACATGCGCTGCAAACCGGCATTTCTGATCTGTCAAGAATTTAAAAAGTTTTAAAAAAGCAAAAAAAAATTTTTTCACTCATTTATAATTTTAAAATACTTTAAAAAAAAGGTAAGTTTATTTTTAGCCCCGTAAAAAATGTAATTTTTTAAAAATTAAATTTTTGTTTAAAATATTTAATTTAATGTAATTTTAACTCATTTTAAAAACGTGATAGTTTTTAAATGTACTTAATGTTTTAGTGTCTTTTTTCCGTAATCCCCATTCATACTTTTGACGGGTCTATCTGTCAAAAGTATGAAGAGGGATTCCCTTCTCCCATTGGCTCGCCTGGCCCACGTGATCCCAGGGACGCTTGCGAACGGCATGCGCCCCTGGCATATGTGGGTCCTGTGCATTTCGACTTTGGAGAGGCCCAGGATTGGAAGTGTCCGGACCACGGGAGCCCTCAGGTAAGCGCGTAGATTTTTTTCCGATAGGAGGCTTCCTGCATGCAGATGCCTCCTATCGGAAATTACAGGCCATGGTTTCAGATATTTGTAGGTGTTGCAAACCTGTGCATTCAACCATTTCCTAGTTTGACATTCATGCTTGTAACTTATCCCTCTTTTTCTAAGAGCTTCACTTAAATCAGATGCAAATCTGATATAAATAATTGAATTTTTGGCACAGCAGCTTTTACCCATAATCTGTTATGTGCCACACTTCTGGTAGCGGCTACTTCAGAACTGGGATCTATTTTAAAATGGGTGTATCTCTGGAATACCTAATTTATGCCCAAATTCCAGTCCTCTACACTGCAACTATACTACTTTTGCCCCCGCCCCCCCCCCCCAAAAAAGTATTGGGGGGAGAAATTCAGTTGTTAGCGCCACCCGTTAGCGCCTTAAGAGGGCAATAAGTGGGGCGCGATGCGGCTAGCGCCCGGGCGCGGTGAGACCTGCGCCTCTCGCGAAATTGAGCGGACATTTAGCGGCGGCGCAAAACCGCAACACCCGCTCAGCTGCGCGCGCAGATCCTGACGTCATTTCATGGTGCAACGCCCTTGGGATGCCCCGAACCGGAAATTCAGTGGCACCCCCCTCCTTTCCGCCTGGTGCTCCCAGCGACTAGTTGACTGGAACGGTTCCCAGTCGCTGTGGGGCTGGGGGGGCGCTATTTAAAGGGGGCTCTTCCTGGCTTCTTTGTGGTAGCCATTTTTGGACCACTCCTTCTGTGAGAGAGAGAGAGATTTGCAGAGAGACAAAGGGAGAGAGCTTTCTGCATTGACTCAGCGCTCGCACAGGTACTTCTGGCTTCGGCCCAGAACTTTGTAGTTGGTTTGCTTTTTTACTGGCATAACCTTGAGTGGCCACATACTATGGGGGCTGCAATGAGTGGAAACGTTGAGCTTCTCCATTACATTGAGAGGGCTCAGAGACGCCGAGAGAGAGTGCCAATCATGGCCAGATGGAGGAGGGCCAACAGGCGTCTGCACACGAGACCCAGGGTTTTCCGCCAACAGTTCTCATACCTCAACATGTCTGAGGAGCAGTGTTTTCGGAGGCTGCGATTCAGCAGGGAGGTGGTCACTGAGCTCTGCCACCTGCTTCAGCCAGATCTGCAGCCTCAACTGAGGAGCAGGATGTCTCTGTCAGTGGCAGTGAAGGTGACAGTGGCTCTCAACTTCTATGCCACCCGCTCCTTCCAATCTGCTACTGGGGACATTGCCAATATCTCCCAGTTCGCGGTGCATTGCTGCATCCGTCAAGTCACGAATGCCCTCTTTAAAAGGAGACATCAGTACATTTCCTTCCCCATGACCCCGGACAAGCAGCAAGATTGCGCACTGGGATTTGCAAGAATAGCGGGCTTCCCCATGGTCCAGGGCGCCATTGACTGCACGCATGTGGCTTTGCGGGCGCCGCAAGAGAATGCCGAGGATTACCGCAACCGGAAGGGGTTCCATTCGTTAAACGTCCAGTTGGTGTGTGACCACAGACAGCTGATACTCTTGTCACTGCCCGCTTTCCAGGCAGCAGCCACGACGCCTTCATCCTGCGCCAGACTTCTGTGGCAGACCTTTTCGAGGCCCCGGCTCACCCAGGAGGCTGGCTTCTCGGGGACAAGGGCTATCCTCTGTGCACCTGGCTGATGACCCCGCTCCGTGTGCCCAGCACCCCTGCTGAAGAACAATACAATGAGAGCCATCAAGCGACCAGGAACATCATTGAGCACACAATCGGCTTTCTCAAGCAACAGTTCCGCTGTCTGGACCATTCCGGGGGAGCCCTTCAGTACTCACCTGAGCGAGTCTCCCATTTCGTTGTAGTGTGCTGCATGCTGCATAACCTGGCAATCCTCAGGACTCAGCCACTGCCAGCAGACATTGGAGCACCAGCAGAAGAGGAGGAGGAGCACCAAGACTGGAGGGAGGCACAAAGTGCAAGGGCCGTCCGTCAGCGGCTTATTGCAAGTCGGTTCTAGGCCCCCTCTGAGGGAATGGCTTCTGCCATTGAAAGAACATGAATGGAACCGTTCTGCAACCCCTAAGCCGGTCAAGGCAACAAATAGTTCAAAGAGCAAACATGCACATTCTGAATAAAGACACTTCTTTATTTAACAGACTGTGTGCCCTTCCCGCATGACAAAGTAATAGAGAGAAACCCCCAAAAAAGCAGTCAGACACATAACTGGCTCTCACAACCTGGAGACAATGAACAAAACAGTAACCAAAAAATGACCACGATCCTCGGCCTTCAATAAAACATTTAACAACATTTTGCCGCACCTCCTACTTTTTGCCCTTTGAGGGTGATCTGCTTCGCTTGCGAGATTCGCCCCTTTCCACCCTGCAGCAGCTCCTCCGCAATGGGACCCCAGTGGCTGCAGCAAGGCTGGGGGAAGGCTGCTGAGTGTCAGAAACTGAGTCGGCAGATGCCCTTGGGGGACGGCCTGGACCAGCTCTGGGCCTGGAGGGCCCGGCTGCTGACTGCTCCAACTCTGCATGGGTGGCAGCAGTCTGTCCTACAGGTGGTGGCAGCTGCAGTGGAGGAGTGACAGTGTTGGCAGCAGGAATGCTGCCATCATGACAGAGGACAGTAACTCCCTGGTCGGACGACACACTGGCACTCCCACGGGGCAGCACTGCAGCATGCGGCGCAATCTGCTGAAGCACAGACTGCTGGCCTGCTGCGGCGCGGCGAGGGCCCCGGCGATTCGTGCCCGATCCAGCGAGGGTGGCAGCAGTCAGTGCTCGTGTGGCCTCAATCTGCGTCTGCATGAGACCAGCCACTGACTGCATTACACCACTAAGCACTTGTGTGGAAGCCGCCTGTGCTGCGCCGAAGCCTGCAGACTCCTTGCCTGTGCTGCGCCGACGCCCTGGACACTCCTTGCCAGTGCTGCGCCGAAGTCCTGGACACTCCTTGCCAGTGACTCAATGGATTCGGGCATCCTTGCCACTGCAGCCATGAGCTCAGTGTGCCTGTGCTCCGCCTGGGCGCTCATTTCAGCGAGGAGCCGTACATCTTCTGCGCTCACTGTAGCAGGACTCGAGGCCAGACTCTCCCTCCCCTGCGTTGCTGCAGCCTGCTGGGCCCCGGAGCTTCACCCTCCTCAGATCATTCCCCCCTGCTCCCCTCCAGGGAAGACGTGTCCCCATTATGGCCATGGGCTGCCTCGGCTGAGGGTGGCACTGATGGTCCGGCTTCCTCCTCGTCGTCGCCTTCGGAGTCACTCACAGTGGCAGCTTGAGGGCCCCCCGCCTCACCTGGCGTATCAGCATCTGAAAGCAGGGAGGTACAAGAGTAGCTTTAGCGTGAGGACAGGGCGGCAGCGAGGGAGGCATGAGTGCTGCAATGCACTGTATTGGTTCGATAGTGGCAAAGGGTGCTGGTGTGAGGCACAAGTGGAAGGAGAGAGGTCAAAAAGGTGATCACCTTACCGTTGCTGTCCAGAACGGGGTCGGCATCTCCAGTGGCGACGGGGCCAATCATCCGGCCTGCCATAATCCGCTGGACTCGCTGCTCCAGATCGGTGAGGGCTTGAAGGTGAGGCCGGCCTCCCCCGGTCCGTTGCTGCTGCCTCCTGTTATGGGCCAGCTTGCCCTGCAAGAGAAAGGACGGGCTCTGAGTACAGTGTGCAGCCCTGATCTTGGCTGCATTGCCTCCCATGGTCGAATAGCCCTTACAGTGTGTAAAGTGCTGAATGTGCATGTGAGTTTCATGAAAGGCCCATAGGTGTTGGATGAGGGCTGGGCATTGGGGCTTTCAGGACCCTTTGGCCATAAAGTGAGGTGGACATGCAGGGATGAAGAGGATTCTGAAAAGGGTACTCACCCTGACGACCCGAGTGAGGTCGTTGAACTTCTTCCTGCATTGCACAGGGGTCCTAGGCACCATGCTGCTGGAGGTCACTCTGTGAGCCACCTCCCTCCAAGCTTTGCGATAGTCGTCGGGCAGCGGCCTCCTGCCACTGTCCGGGAACAGGATAGGTCGCCTGCGCTCCACCGCACCAACCAGAATCTGCAAGGCCCCCTCACTGAACCGCTGCGCTCGCTCCCTGGCCCCCTCCATGGTCCGAGACGTAAGAATGTGGCAACAAGTCTGTCCAGGCCGAGAATCAGGGCTCCGATGCGCAGGGTGTGGCTGCAATCCAAGCTCGAACCTCCCCTTTAAGAGCTGACCGGCGTCAGCGTGTCTGCCTGCAATCGCTAACTGGCCGCACCTGCGCTGTGCCCGCCCTCGGTGGTAGCGCCTCGCTTCTCCGGCTTAGCGCCTTGCCGGTCCATCATCAAAGACCCTACCCACCCCAGCCACAGTCTGTTCGCCCTCCTGCCATCTGGGAGACGCTACAGATGCATTCGCACCCGTACGACCAGATTTAGGAACAGCTTCTTTCCCAGGGCTGTCATCCTACTGAGCTCCACAAATAAACTCTAACGCCTGCACATCTGCCAATGCACTTTATTATGGTTTTGTTTATGTTAATATACTACAAGCCAAATGTATGTTGAATGTTTAAATGTCTTAATCTAAATGTACACTCTCGGGAGCCGCAAGCCTACATTTCGTTGTACTGCACTTGTGCACTAACAATGACAATAAAAGTTGATTTGATTTGATTTGAAGACAGTCGTGCAGCACCTGTTTTAGCACTCCAAGCACCTCCTGGGGCGAAGCAGGTCAATTTAGCAGTAGGTGGCGATAATTTGCGCCGGGCACTAAATTTCGCGCCCGCTCGAGTATTACGCCCCAAACGTGGTGATACTGAATTTCTCCCCCCTTGGAGCTTCAGTGCTTTGTACTTGACTCCATAGAACCATAGAAAGTCACAACACTAAAGGTCTTCCACCCATCATTCCTGTACCAGCTCTTTGCTAAAGCAATCCCACTACCCCACTCTTTCCCCATAGCCCTGTATCTTGCTCTGTTTCTAATTATTTTCCAATTTTTCCTTAAAAGATCCAATGGTCTTTGCTTCAACGACTCCCTATGGCAAAGCATTTAACGCCCTATCGGCTCTCTGCACAAGAATGAAAATATTTTCTTTCTGCTGGCCATGAAGTTTTATTTGAAATTAAATTGGACTGTCTGGTTCCTAATGGGCATGGGTCCAAAACATATAACTGCTCAAAACGTGGTATTAAATTGGCAGTCTTAGAGACCATAGAATGCTATGGAAAGTAGAAAATTGCCATACTGGGGCAATAGGGGTGTACTTTTGATGTTTGGGATTAAAGCATATTCCTGGGGCAGAGCAAAGGGAGCTTTGTTTTATCTCTGGCCTGCATTATGTATGACGTTGGAAATGCTTCACCCTGACACTGGGTGACAAAAAAAGGAGAAAAGATTCTGATCCCTAACAGTGACAGGTCTCACATTAATGAGTCCACAATTTCCTCCCAACACGAAAAAGGAAACAATGTGCACGACTAGTGGAATGTTTAACTGGTACAGGAAACTTTGTGATATCCGGCACCGACGGGACCGGCGTGTTGCCAATCTATCAAAAGTTCCGGAGTGGTGAGTGGATTATCTACCCAGGCTGTTTTTAACAAAGAAAAACTTAAAAATCAAGAAATGTGCAATATACAGGAATTGGGTACTCACCTACAGAATGTTGTGTTAAATGGATGGTGAAAGATGCTTGATTAAGTACAGTACTGCCAGTTGATGGTAATCCATAACTTTTTAATTACTTAACAGTAAAACAAAACTTACAAACGACTGTGCAGTGCACCAAAACTTAAACGACAGTACTGTATGGTGGTTGACTGTACACTTATTCCAAGCCAACTGGTTCATCAGGAATATCCATGCCAGCTGGGTCATCAGGATCATGCACTTCAACAGATTCTTCAGGCACTTCCACTGCTCCAACTCTTTTGGAAGCTTTCTTAAACATGTCCCAGATGTCTGCTTGCTTAGTGGACTCTTGCCTTCTTTGTAGAAAGGTAGACTGCAGAATATGGAGCTGCATAACTTCTTGGGCAGAATAGCAAGAATGGCTTTCAGCAAATTTGTGGAATGAAGCTAAATCTCCTGCAGCTTTAGCCCAAGAAATCTTGTTCACTTCAGAAATCTCATCGTCTTCAGTTTCCATCACACTTTTCTTTCCTTGGATTCAAAACAGTCTCCATTATTTCATCATCACTTACCAAATGCACAACAGCAACTTCTCTATCTGCACCAACCCACTGCTCAATATCGCGTTCACTGAGGTGACGTAGAGGGTTTGCTGGACCTACATCTTTCACCATGCCAGCCATTTCCATTACTGCAGCCTTCTGCGGACGAAGATTGAACCCATGAAATTCCTCCTCCTCTGAAGAACCTTCAGCAAACATTATAGAAGGCCACAATTTGCACCAGGCCTGTCTCAAAGTGTGACCTTTCACCAATTTCCAGGAACATGCAACATTAAAGATGGCATCTTTAAGATTGTATTCCTTCTGAAATGCCTGAATACCTGGATTGTCATCTTGGCTTATCAGTCTACGTAGGAAGTCTTTCTTGTAATGACACTTGAGATTTTGGATAATGCCCTGGTCCGTGGGTTGTATGAGAGAAGTTACATTTGGTGGCAAATAAATGGTGAAAATATTTCCAGAAACCAACTCGGATTCATGCGGATGGGCTCTACAATTATTAAGCAATAAAATGCATTTGCTATCTTCCGGTTTCCCTATTCTACGGAAATGTCCCCTCACAGATGGAGCAAAAGTATGATGGAACCAATTTGAAAAGATTTCCTTATCCATCCAAGCATTTGCTTGAGCTTTGTACTCAACAGGTAAGTGCCTCACATTTTTAAATGCACGGGGATTTTTATACTTCCCAATGACGAGAAGTTTAACCCGGTGTGATCCAGCAGCGTTCGCACATGTTAGCACGGTTACACGATCTTTATTTTTCTTGTAACCTGAAGCATTAGCCTCACTAACCCCAGCAAGTGTTGATTCTGGCAAAAACCTCCAAAATAAGCCAGTTTCATCGGCATTGTATAGCTGTGCTGGCGACAAATCATGTTGCTGCACAATCCGATTGAAATAATCGCAGTATTCTTCTGCAGCGTCGTGATCAGCTGATTTCTTCTTCCCGCAAACATGAGTCGTCGTATCCCATGCCGTGCCTTGAAGCACGATAGCCATCCATCAGAGAAAGCACACTTGTCAGTGAGCTCCATCTTTGCGTAGAAATCCTTCGCTTTTTTGATTAGCATGGGTCCGGAAATCGCAACACCCTCTGAACGCTTCAGAGCAAACCACTCATAAAGCACGGTATCCAGCTCTTCAAGCTTAGGCTTATGAAGCGTGCGCCGTTTCTCTACACACTTAGATGTCTGCGAGCTTGCATAAAACTTGAGCAGCTTATCCTTCTGCGCTTTGATGTCGTACATTGTTGACGAACCGATTTTGAATTCATTCATAATGTGCATACCCTTCGCTCCCATTTCTAGTCGTTTGCATATATCGATTTTCTGTTTTAAAGTTAACACCACTCTCTTCCTTTTGGTTGGATCAACTTTTGGGATTTCCATAATGCAGTCCAATGAGTTGCAACAGCGTTGGAGACACACAGTACTGTACTGGAACCCCAAAAAATGGCGGATCAGAAGAGGCTACCGGCAGCGTGGGAGAGAGAGGCTCCTGATGCAGGGTTTCTGAGGTGTTCCGACTTCCGATAGCGCCAAGAGGCCGAGTAGTGGCAGTTTGTAGAACTACCCCCACTGACGAACTCGGCAACCGTTGGAGACTCTGACTCGGAACCGGCAACATTGCCGGTTACTGAGGCGCTGTTTTCGGAGCGTGAATTCTGCCGGTGGATCGAGGTTTCCGGACATATAACCTCCGGTTAAACCAAAGTTTCCTGTAATAGGAATGCAGAGTAGTTGATTATAATTGCTCCGAGTCCTTGGTCTTCCCCCATTGCAGTGCATTGTGCAGGTGCAGATTGCAACTTCCAGTATTTTTGGATGTCTGCCAGTAACTGGAAAACATTCAGACTGAATAGATGACCTCATTCTTATTATTTAAGAGCTTATTGAGAAGGCTGTTAAAAAAGCAGATGGGTTTCTTGGCTTTGTTAGTAGTCATAGAGTACAAAAGCAAAGAAATTATGCTGGACCTTTATAAAACACTGGCTAGGCCTCAGCCGGAGTATTGTGTTCAATTCTGTGCACCACACTTCAGGAAGGGTGTCGAGGCCTTTGCGAGGGTGCAGAAGAGATTTACTCGAATGGTACCAGGGACGAAAGACTTCAGTTATGTGGAGAGATTGGAGAAGCTGGGGGTTGTTCTCCTTAGAGCAGAGAAGGTTAAGAGGAGATTTGATAGAGGTGTTCAAAATCATGAACGGTTTTGATAGAGTAAATGAGGAGAAACTGTTTCCCGGTTGGTAACCAGAGGACACCGATTTAAAGTGATCAACAAAAGAACCAGAGGCGACATGAGGAAAAAAAAAATTACCCAGTGAGTTGTGATCTGGAATGCAATGCCTGAACGGGTGGTGGAAGCAGATTCAAAAATAACTTTCAAAAGGGAATTCGATAAATACTTGAAGGGAGAAAATTTGCAGGGCTTTGGGGAAAGAGAAGGGGAGTGGGTCTAGTTAGATCACTCTACCAAAGAGCAGTCATAAGTACGATGGGCCGAATGGCCACCTTATATGCTGCATCATTCTATGATTCATACTGAAATAAAATGATGGAGAGAAGTAATGGAGACAAGTGTAACATACTACTAATAGATCAGTCCCTTCAACACTAATCTGCTTCGTAAATCAGCCGCTTTGTTGGCCAGAAGGCTTTTAGTCAGGACTCTAGGTTGCCTTCTTGGTTTTAATTTGGTATTTTTCCAGTAGCCGTTTGAGTCCCTTCTGCATTATAGTATTTGGAAAAGTTCATGAATCGTTTCCTGTGTGTGCTCCTGCTATCCCTTCATATTTCTTGAAAAATGTCAGCTGTCTTATAGCCTCATTAGATTTTTTTCTCCCCTTCCCGCCCCGTAATCTCCTACAATGCCCCAGTCAGGCTTGTTCTGTTAACTTCTGTATTGGCAGCCCAACTCAGTGAGCCAGATGATTTTATAATATGAAACAATTCTTAAATTTGATCAAGCTGCCTAACACAAGACTTAAAATGATGATTTTAACCCCCGCCCCCTGCCCAAAATAACCTTGGCCACTACCACCACATGAATGGTTTAAAACCTTATCTTGGACACCAGAAATTTCAGTTACTGAGGGGAAAAAGGTGGACAATTTTTTTTCATAAAGTATTTTGAGTGATTCAATTGGTTTATCAATAAACTATGATGGACTTCTGTTTACAGAAGAAATGCCAGTGTAAAATGTTTACGTCGGCAGTTTCAATGTTGAATGCTGACGTAAAAGCATTAAGAAATTATGACAGCAGAAATGAAGATTTGTTGATGGGAAGTGAGAGCTTATGCACGATTTTTAGTAAAATTGAGTTGTGGAAGATATTTTTTCTTTAATTTCACAGTTTAGTTTTCTATTATTCCTTCTGCTCTCCTCAAGAAGCTGATTCATGTTGAAGTTAATTCCATGAACTTCCTCTGATATTTTGTCTAAGTGGCATGTCCTCATCTGTGATGGTGGATACTAGTAGATTATTCAATTGTGGATGGCATCACAGCCGAGCCTGGCCCTGTCCTCCAGTGACATCTACACACACGCAAGCACACACTTACCAGCAGGAGTCACTGGGTAGCAATCAGGGGTGTAAACCCTGACTGATTTTTACCTCCCGTTTCTGGCACCCAATTTGAGATGGGCTAATTCAACACAGAGTTGGAGCATTCTTGTTCTCTGTGGCTCAGTTCCACACTGGGTAGTGAACCATGTGGGAGCTTGTGTTACTATTGAGAACATGGGAGAATTTCAACTTGCACCCAAAATGGTTGCAAAATGATGGGTGGAGTGACCGCGTTGCTTGCCCGATGACCTCGACGCAAGGTACAAACCCTTTTCAGGTTTGTGCCTTGTTTAAATTTGATGGGTGAGCTGTCAGCGTGAATTGCGTTGGGAATTGTATATCTCACCCTTTTGGAGGAAGGGGTTTTGGGTGGGAATATCACCAGTTCCTGGTGGCCTGCTCTTCTTAAAAGGGAGGTGATGACTTCCACGGCCCAGCTTTCAAAAGATGAGTATTGGCTGAGTACCAGGAATTTGTAGGCGCTGCGGACTGCCTGTCATGGGGGCTACGCAATGTGGTAAAGAGTGTGGAGGACTGTGTATGGCACTCGGGCATGGCATCAAGTTACTCCCGTCTAGCAAGGAGTGTATGGTGACCTCTATGCAGGCTGTGGTTGGGCCTGTTAACCAGAAGTTTCTAGCATCAGGAATGCATATACTGAAGCCAGGCAGGCTAAGCTTGAATGAAAGCATTGATGGGGGCTTCCAAGATGTCAAAGCACTTCTACTAATCTGTTGGAGCGCAGCTTATAGGAGTACTGAGGTGCCGCCTCATACGAGTGGCAGTGGCACGATGGGAGGTGCATGCTGTCCTCTCAGGATGATAGCATGCCTGTCCCCCTGCAATCCCCTCGTCCAGTGCCAGTCTTGGTGCCACAAAGCCAGCTGGGCCAAACTGCCCCAGCCAGGCCTACTCCGGCTCGAGGTCACTGGCCCCGGCCATCTCAAGTTCCTTCATTGGATGATGAACAGCCATCTACATCGCAAACTGAAGCCACTTGAGGGGCACCTCGTAGGAGTAGATTAAAGAGCACTTAAGACGGGCATTAGATGGTTGCACTAGGGTGAACAGCAGTTAATGGCAGGTGTAAAGATCACTATAAATTACATTCTTTTTTGAAATTCTTATTATGCAGTGTTTGATGAGTATTTGATAACCACGCAAGCTGGCAAGATAAGTGGGCCTTGCACTTCCTCATTATCAGCAGTGAAGTCCTGTCGTGCACACTCCTCTGCCTGAATGTCGTCTTCTGTAGTTGGCTCGATGGGTTGGCCCTCTGGATGACAAAGCTCTGCAACTTGCAGCAGACAACAGACCAGACTCTGGAAGTTATGCACAGGACACCTCCAGACTTATCTACGTAGCAACAGTTCTGCAGATAATCAGCTGACAAACCCTTGCGCTTTGCTAGAAAGAGCATGATTCTCTGAAACCCGTTAGTGTCACCGGCTGAAATTGTCATAATTTTCTATTTTTTTTCTCTTCCACAATTTTTTTTCCAGAATTTTGAGTTTGCAAACTCTCCAATACATACATATGCACTCTTGCAGCCAATTCTACCCTGCCTTCTGCCTGGGTGCAAATCAGGTGGAGTACACCTGAAGTGATGCAAGTTCAATTAATGTTTTGTATCTTAAATAACAACAGAAAATGCTGGAAATACTCAGCAGGCCAGGCAGCATCCGTGGAGAGAGAAACAGAGTTAACGTTTCAGGTCTGGGACCCTTCATCAGAACTGGAAAAAGCTGGAGATGTAACAGATATTAAGCAGGTGCAGAGACAGGGGGGGGGGGGGGTGGAGGTTAGGAGGGGAGGAAGGAATTGAAAGAACACCCTGTACTTTTGTAAGAGGCAGGAAAGATAAAATGTTGCAAATGGGAATGGCAAAAATCATACTGCTTGAAAAATGGGGGCAGGGATAATTATCTGAAATTGTTAAACTCAATGTTGAGTCCGGCAGGCTGCAAAATACCCAATCGAAAGATGAGGTGCTGTTCCTCAAGCTTACGTTGAGCTTCATTGGAACAATGTAATAGCCCGAGGACAGAGAGATCAGAGTGGGAGTGAAGCGGTGAATTAAAGTGACAGGCGACCGGAAGCTCAGGGTCACCCTTACGGACTGAACGGAGGTGTTCCGCAAAGCGGTCACCCAATCTGCGTTTGGTCTCCCCAATGTAGAGGAGACCGCATCGTGAGCAGCGAGCAGTAAAACTTTTGGTGTACTGATTGGTTGGCAAGCTTTAGGCAGTTTTGTAAATAATCTTTCCTTGACACAAAATTTAATGGACATTAAACCTACTGAATAGTAAATCTGTTCATCATTTTGACCTAATTGTTTCCATGAGTATGACATGGAGAGTGAAGAAAGAGCTGCCAGTTATGTACTGAGAAAATGGTTTCATGCTCTCTCTGTTCTAACTAAATATATATAATCCCTTTCTGCCAGAAACTGTACCAGAAGTTTGGATTGGACTTGCCAATAACAGGACACCAGCTGTGTTTGCATGGTCAGAAGGATCTCCTGTGACGTTCACTTACTGGCATAAGAATGAACCAAATGTTCCATATAACACCACAGAACACTGTGTGTCATCACAGAAGATTGTAAATATATTTACTAATATTTCAGTGCTTTCTTGAACTGTCATTTTACTGTCTAGCCACAAACCATGTGAGTGCTGCTTTAGAAATAATATCCCTTCTGTTAATCTAATACTGTATGTGATTCAGATATTCAGAAATCTCAAATATTCTCAAACCCTTTTACAGCTTTTTTTAATCAAATATTTTGTTGTAAATGTCCAGTAATGTAGATGATTTTTACATTAGTAAAACATCTACTTAACTGAATTGTAAGAATGGATTAAAGTTTGTGAAAAAGTTGTCAAATAGAACAGATTTATTACAAAGCAGTTGTATGAGCACCAACAGGCTTTAGGTCAGTCACACTCTTCTTGTTCAGAGACTCCTGTTGATCTTCTCAAAACCATTCCAAGTCTCCAAACCCACCAGCACAAGTCTTGTCTGTGGACACCAACGAGTCGGGGGTGTTTAGCTATTCTGGAGATCTGTTGATTGCCTTTGGGGATGAAGGAGCATTCATGTGGAACTTTCTTTCAGGAGATTAATTAACTAGGGTAAACTTAGTGATGGAATAGATTGTAAATAGTCTGAGGAAAGAGTGGGTTAATGGGCTGAATGGCTTTTTCTAGTTCAATGCTTGAGGTAAATTTTAATCCGTCCAGAATGACCAATTATTGTACTTATCCATGAGCTGTACATTTGCAAGCCAGCTGGTTATTCTTGCCATCCAATCTTTTTAGCTCATTACTATAGGTAAGAGTTCAAAATCTTATCTGACTACCCATGTATCTATGTATTTGAAACAAGAACATTTCACAATGTTCATTGGAAGACTGTTGTTAGTAGTTGTTGGAACCAGTGGCTTTGTATTTGATGTCATGCTGCTTAATTGCAAAACAGTGTATGTAGCATCTTGTATTCATAACAGACCAAGGCAGCACTGCTTCTTTGGTATGTGTTGTAAATGAAATACTTTACTTTCCTCTACTAATATGACATCTTCTTTCTGAATGTACAACAACAACTTGGATTTATATAGTGCCTTTAATGTAGTAAAACAATGTTGAATACTTCACTATTAAATTGTCTTAACATTACACCCAGTAGTGAATTTTCACCTGCAATATCCACTTGTTAATATTTTTTAGTCAATGAGATAATTGCATTGAACTGTTGCACCACTCTTGGACCAGAGCAAACAAACCATCTGGTGAGTTTTACGCAGCTAAATGTTTGCAAATAAATAATTAGAAGTGTAGAAAAACATTATGCTGCAGTAGTATTTTGTTATTTTCATTATGTCTTTGAATTAAAAGAGTAGTTTTTTTTAATTTTAATTAAAAGAATGGCCAGTGGAAAGTTAAAGACTGTGAGGAAAATATATGGAGCATCTGTAAGAAGCCAGGAAAAGTGGAACAAGGACAACCTGGAAAAGATAAAGGCTGTCCTGAGGTGAGAGATCTATTTCTGGGAATACTGTATAGGTTTATTGTAATATTTAACCACTATTGTGTGGAAATTGTTATTGGTGTTAGGTGGAACATCTGTGCTATTGGAGGGTTGCTATAGCATTGAAAGCATAAGGATAGTTAAGCTTATTGTTGCTGACATAATGGCCTGGATTTTGCTGTACTAATAACGGCATAGCTGTCAGCGCTTGCCTTTATTACTGGGTAAAACTAACAGCAACTTCTGGCGTCCACACATGCGCAGTTAAACACGGAAATCCAGAAGTTGTAGTCAGTGATACCTTGCTCCTCCATAGGCTGCGCTGTTGCAGTCTTCGCCGATGGATTCTTCACAGAAATCAATTTTATGGCATGAACTTGGCTAATTGCCCACTATTCTTGCTCTAAAAATGGCTGAAAAAGTTACGGCTTGTTCAATCAGGAATAACAGTTTTTATTGGTGTAGTAAGTGATAATTACTGCTGAACAACCTCTTGCCCTGAAAAATTAATTTGATAAGTGTGCAATCTAATTCCCTCAAAAAAAATTAATGTTGCAGATTTTTTTTTAAATTGAAATAATTTTCTCATAGTTTTTCTCTCATGTATTTTCCTTAATCCCATTTGTATGTCCCGATCTTTATTTCGCTTCCTGTACAATAATTTAAATGTCATTTATATTTCCTGTTTTTTACTTCCTGCTTTGCTGTCTGTGTGTGTCATTGAGGATTCTTCAATCTAGTTGAACAGCTTCCCTGCTGCTTTGCCTGCTCACAGACGCCGCAGATCCCCTTGTAGAGGGCGCCAAATTGAAACAGACGCCGGAAGAGTGGAAGTCTCCGCTAACATGCCCGCTAAAAGTCTGTGGGCAACTGTACGCGAGGTGAACGGAAAGCCGTTTCTTGGCCACTCACAGCAAAATCCAGGCCAATATATAGTTAAGCAGAAAGTGCAGCATATTCCATAGCTTATGTGCAATGTGTTGCGAACCTCAAAATACAAACCCAGAGTTACTGCAGAGCTTAAAGCCTTTTTTGCCAGTTTAACTAATTTCTGACAGATGAGCAGTTATTCTTTTGAGCTGAACCCTTTTTTCTGTATACTGTAGATATTGAATTCACTGTTCTATTATCATTAGTGTTGGCAGAGGAGAACCAGCAAGAGCAGGAAAGGTCTACCCATTATATCAGGTGGTAAATGATGTACCGTCAAGTCCCACAGAATATAACCTTGGGGATCTACTGTCCCAGACACAGCTACTTGGGATGACAGAAGAGATGTGCCAAAAGAGGCCGAGGATTAGAAGGAGACTGTGATGGAGCAGTGCCATCTCCTTTAGGAAGATGTACAGACATGATCGTCTACCTGTGTGCACTGCTGGTGGCTGTCGGCTTTACCAATTTGCACTACCGATGCTGTTCACCCATGTATCAAAGGTCACAAATGCATTTTTCAGTAGGGTCAATAGCATAATCAATTTTTCCACTGGCCAGCAACTGCAGCATAATGGAGCAACCCATTTCTACACATCAGCTAGGGCTTTCCCGGAGTCTAGAGGGGGCTGGGGTCATTGATTGCACCCATTTTACAGCTTGCGCCACTGATTGTAGTGCTGTGTTCTATAAGAGTTGTAAGGGATTATTGTATTACTGTCCAGCTGGTATGCAATCACCAGCACAGAATAATGTAGATGAATGCCTACTTCCCCAAGAGTACTTATGACGGTCAATTGTGCCTTCTTTATTTGAAGGTGAAGAAATAATGGGAGGATGGCTTCTAGGAAACTAAGGCTATCCTTTGCACATTTTACCACAGCTCCTTAAATCTGCAAAACCATGGGTTACAAATGTGCTTTGTAATTCTCAAAAAGCTAATGCAATGGCCAGTTAACCCTTGATTACTGCAACAATGGTAATTACCATTTTATAGAACAAAATAGCAGTAGTGTTTTCATCTATTTTATTAGATTGATTATCTAGAAGCAATAAATTTGATACTTGTTAAAAGGAAAGGCGTACTTTCCATCCAAAAGTGGCATATGATGGGATAGAAATTGGTATGCGTTGCACCCATTTTTCAGGCGTTAACCGGGCGCAAAGCATACCAGTTTAGCAGTGGGACACCCTGCACCCAATATGTGCAGGCTTTGGTCCCTAAATACATAAGGCCCACTTTTTAGGTGTCTTGGGCAAATGCCTAAAACGGGCGTTAGGCCGCATAATATGTAAATTAGAAGCCTAATGCCTGTTAATGGGCCCCTTTTGAAAATTCGTCAGTGATGAGCAGGACAGGCGTCGACCCTGCCCTCAGCAGGATTCTTTAGCAGCCCCCGCAGCTGTCAATGAGTGATGATTGTTTTCTAATTTTTCCTGGGGAGCAGATTTTTTTTTCTGCTCCCTTCTGGCTCCACAGCAGTTCCGAAGACCATTGTTGACCCCCCTCTCTTGACCATCTCCCCCATCCCGATCGCTGCCACCCCCCGCCCCCCCAATCGCTACCCCCTTCTCCCATCTCCTGATTGCTGCTGTGCACAGCAACTAGGGAAAATCTTTCTACAGGTTTATATTGTGGAACTAAAGGATATCTTTCATTTTTCAGGACTGGAAAAGATATGAAGAATCCTGCTATAAGATTGGCAATCACCTACAAACCTATGAGGAAGGTTCAAAAAAATATTATTGTTCACTTGTTACTATTGAAAACAGGTAAAATTATGATTCTCAGACCAACAGTTGTTGATGGATGGACAGAATCAGTTGTTCAGTTTTGTTATCTCAACTTATCTTTGTGCATGAGATCAGAATTTACATCCCCTCCATACCCCTCTCCCAACTCCCTGCTGGTCCTTGATTAGCAGGGGAATGTAGTTCAAATTTGTAACAGTTGTGTTCTTCTACCCCTTCTCCTTCTCAGAATCTCTTCATCTAGAGCAGCGGTTCTCGAGCCTTTTATGCTGAGCCCCCCTTCGGAGATTCATATACCATGCGCATCCCCCTCTTTGTAAGAAACAGGGTAAATTTCACAAATTAATGCTCCGTGTGTGGAATCTCATGCAATAGGGGCACATATCGGGAATTGGCGCCAACCCCTGACCTCACCCCATGACTATCCATTAAGTTAATGGAGCCGCATTCAAAAAATTTGCTGTGTGTGTCATTTCTAAGTAGTGAGTTAAATGTTTGGCCATTTTGTTCTTTCTCTGCAGCAGCAGCCTCCAGCAGCAGTTACTGGCTTATCAAATCAAAACAATACATCTGTTTGTCTACTAAAGAAATTATCTTTCACACTTCAAAAGCTTGATATAAGGGGAATAAAGCAGTTGCCAGTGCTGTCATAATATTTTTATGAAGTTACATCTGCTGCAATAACGTAGCAATACAATTTCTTGCAGTGACAATCTAATTTCAATCTTCTTACAGCTGAAATCAGCACATTCTGGGATACCAACATAAGGAACAAAGCTTGTTCTGTGACAATCATGCACAAAGGACATTAACAGTGCAGCATACGGTATAAAGCACATTTACCAAACTTGCAGTATTATATGTACTCTTGAAAGCTTCTTATAGGAAAAGTAAATGGGGGAGAAATTGGCTAACCCCCAAAAACGGGCGTGGGGTACGTGATTAACCCAAGCCCGTTCATTGCGTTGCAGGCAGCACTTAAATTGGTGCTGCCAGCGCTGTTCAACGGCTGCATGCATTAGCGGGAGGACCAATATCGTGAGTGGCTAGCGCTACTTAAAGGCAGCCTGCACCACTTAAAGGAGAGGCATCAGCTGCAAGAAGAGGTGGGAGTTTTTTTTTTCAAAAGTCAGACTGGGCTGTGATACTTTGAGCAATGGCTGAACATATGAGAGAGTGAGCACCAAGGTTTTCAAATAATGCACTGGAGGTCTTGGTGGAAAGGAGGAGAGACGTCCTGTATCTACAGGGGGGGGAGGGGGGCGGGGGGCAGGGGACCCTCCAGACGTATGCTCAGGAAGCAGTGGGAACAAGTAGCAGCGGAGGTCAATGCCATGAGTGTTGCTCCAAGAACATGGGTGCAGTGCAGGAAGAAGATTAACGTTCTGACATGAGTTGTCAAGGTGAGTGAATTCATTTTCAAATGGCATATCCTACCAACTGCGACACCAGCCTCATCCACTGCTTAATTCTCTACACCTCCATCACCCACCTACCAACAATCTCTCTGAATCAGTACTCAACCCTAAAATTAATATGCTTTACCTCGCCCTCCTACACTTAGCGCTGTTGCAATCCTCACACCCACAACTCGCAGCTTGCACACACTGGCAGCTATTCAACTATGAATGCAAACATACTGCAGGACACTCACTTCCCTCTTTCTTGCAGGAAAAGGTGGTGCATAACAGCAGGCAGCAGATAAGAATTGGAGGAGGACAAGTGCGCCTGCATGTTTTAACCCCCATGGAGGAGACTGCTGGCCATCATTCGAAGGGACAACACTGAGGCCATGGCCACTGGCAGGGCTGAAGGGATTGATGATCAGGGTATCTGCATACCCTAATCCTCCTTCTGTCATCCCACTTCTCCCTCATCCCACAATCTCTTCTGACTCTCAAGCTTCAGATGGTGGAAGCGCACACTTACTTTCTCCTCTCCCCTCACCACAACCCAACCCTTGTCCCTTTTTCATTTCAGATACCCAAGAACTGGAACCTTCCCAGTCAGTGGAGGAAGAGGAAGATGACAGTGAAGATGAAGAGGCACAGTCACTCGATCTTGCACTCAGCCAGCAGCTCGGAAACTGACACTGCATGTGTTTGAGGCTAGGATAGAGGAGGGTTCTGCACACAATGAGACACTGGGCACAAGTACGCAGGACCCAGGGCGGGGGGAAAGCACAGTGCAAGTGCCAGCTCGCCGGAAGGAAGGTCGCACACTAGTTCTGCTGCAGAGGACGCAGATGAGGACTTTGATGGGCCAGCCTACAGAAGAAGGCTAATGGATGTACACACCCAAATACTTGGTGTATTAGAAAGCCTGCGCTCAATGTCGAGGAGCATGGAGGAGTCCAGCGCCAACTTGGCACAGGGCTTTGCGCAGACCTTGGAGCCCATCCTTTCCAACGTGGATTGGGTGGTCACCTCCTTCAGCACACCAAAGGTCTGAGTGCTGCAGTGGAAGCTCAGACTGCTGCCATCATGGTTATGGATACCACTATTCAAAGGAGCTTCCAGGGGTCACAGCAGTCCATCAAACAGCTCTCCAATCAGTAGGATTGCTGAGATGCCGTCCCGGGAGAGTAGCAGGCTCCATGGAGAACGAGCCTGCTGTTCTCTCTCAAGATGACAGCATTCCTGCTCCCATTCCTGCCACTCTGCCGGTGCCCTTGCTTTGCCTGTCAGCCAGCCAGACTGCTGCAGCCCAGGCCAAAATGGCGCCATCTGAAGCCAGGCCTTCTATGCCCAGAACTGCTCAAGGTCGCCCTCTAAGGCCATTTTGCAGTCTCCTGAATTGAAGATCAGTAGCCTTCCACCACCCATGCTACAGCCACTGGGAAAGCACCTTGTAGGAGCACTAGGTTAGGAAAAGGCACACTAAGGGAATGCACAGGGGTGATTAGTTTATTTTTGTATTCGTTGTCATGATTGAATTTATAAAATTGGATTAGAATGTACATTTTCTGCTGGTTTTTCTTTTTGTGCTGTCGGAAAGAACATTATGTGATGGTCAGTGATAGTGGAATGATAAGGAATGTGGGGCTGTTGGTGAATGGTAAGGTGTGGTTGAGGTTACTTGTGCCACTCATGAATTATTTGATCACAGAGCCCAGGCAGAAAGAGATTGTCTACATTATATCCTCTCTTCCTTTTGTTCTTCCACTTCCAGTTGCACTTCCTTCTCCTCTTCCTCGTGCTCCTGCTCTTCAGCTTCTCGCCTGATGGGTGGTGGCAGGGGCTGTTCCCTCAGTGGCAAGGTTGTGCAGCATGCAGGATACTACCAAAATGCTTCATAGCCACTCAGCTGAGCAGTGCAGGGCTCCTCCAGTGCGGTCCTGGCGGCAGAAACGTTGCTTGAGGATGCCGATGGTGTGCTCTATAATGCTCCTTGTGGCAGCATAGCTCTCATTGTAGGCCTGCTGTGCAAGTGTGCGTGGGTTCCGGATCAGAGTCATGAGCCATGTCATGAGTGAATAACCCCTGTGGCCCAGTAACCAGCCTTTGACTTGCCATGGTGGGTCAAGTATAGGTGGCACAGAGGACTGCTGCAGAATGAAGGAATCGTGACTGCTTCCAGGATAACTGACATTCACCTGCATGATGAGTTGCCTGTGGTCACGCACCTGCTGCATATTGAGGGAGTGCAATCTCTTTCACCTCATGAAAATGGCCAAGCTCGCATGAGGCACATGCAAGGCAATATGCGTGCAGTCAATGGCACCCTGCATCATGCGGAAGCATGCAATCCATGCAAACTCTTGTGCTCACTCAGCCTGCTGCCTTTGGCAAGAGGGAATGGGACGATGCTATCTCTGAGTATAGAGAGGCTCAGTGACTTCCCTTATGCAGCAGTGTACTGCAAACTGCGAGGATGCTTATATCTCCTTATGAACTTATCTCCAGCAGCAGCCTGGAAGGAGCCAGATGCATATAGTTCAGAGCCACAGTCATCTTGACAGCCACAGGTAATGTTGTCCTTGCCCTACTTTGAGGTTGCAGTGTGGCTGCAGCAGTTGGCAGACTTCAGTCACAACCTCTTTTGTGAAGTGCAGACGTCTGAAGGATTGGCCTTCACTGAAGTTCAGGTAAGAGAATTGCTCCCTAAAGACCCTCGGCAGATATGGTCCCTGCTGAGAGCCCTTCTCTCCCTCCTCCCTCTTCCAGCAGCTGGTCCTGCTCTGTGTGGCCTCTCTTTATTCTCCCAGTCATGCTCATTTCCCAGAGGAAGGTGGGGTGGAGGGTCCTTCATTTTGTTTAATGTCATGTTTAGCTGTGCGAGTATAAGTCGGCGTAGGCTGGAGCATGGAATTCAAAAATGGCAGCGTTGGTGTCAAATCAGCGTTGCACACTGATTGACATCATCATCTGCCTGCTCTGTATACTGCTGGCAGTTGTTGGGTGTGCATGAAAACCCCTTTACCAAGCTGACCTCCTGTCGGGGGTGGGGGGCGGCGTGCATGTGCAAATATTTGTGTTCTTTGATGTACACATGAGAGGTAATAAATGATAACAAATGTTTTGATTTCTGGACCTGTCACTTTGGCTTTTATTACCGGTGAGCTTATTCCATGACCTATATCCGGGATTAAATTATCTTCAGTGGTGCACAGGGTGGGCTTCGTGCACTGATCACGAAAAACTGGAATGGTCACACTGCTCGGCCCATACAACGTAATTAGTCATTTCCTGTAGTCTGTAAATGATTGATGCATTCTCCAATTTTATTTTTGTTCAAGAATTCAGGAGAAACTTCTTTGCCCAAAGAGTGGCAAGAATGTGGAACTCGCTACCACAGGGAGTAGTTGAGGCAAATAGCATAGATGCATTTAAGGGGAAACTAAATAAGCACATGAGGGAGAAAGGAGTAGAAGAATATGCTCATAAAGTTACATGAAGAAGGGTGAGAGGAGGCTCATGTGGAGCATAAACAGTTGGGCTGAATGGCCTGTTTCTGTGCTGCAGATTCGATGTGACTCGCATTTGAAAAGCAGCTATTCCTCAAAACCATGTAATAGTGTTTGCTTCCTCTTTGGTTCCATTTTCAAAATTTTTGCCAGACTTCTTTGACTGGATTGGTCCAGAGTACCAGAGACAACTTCTGCATGGTATCACGGACAAAAAAAATACTTACTTGTTTTAGTTTTTCTTTTTGCCCAAATAAAAAAGGTAGCCCAATATTTTTTTTCAGGAAGGTGGCACTCTTTAAAATTAAGAGTTTAAACAAAGATTTGTTTTGCCCCCTGAAGTAAGAACATGGTATTTCCTGGTGCCTGTCAGAAAGACTTTAAATTGACATTTCACAAGGTTTGTTGCTACAGTTCTATGACTTAGGTTTCTGGATTTTTTACTCCAGGTATTTTTCTCAAGGTCACCATGTATCAGGCATCTCTCATTGATGAGCCCTTATTCCCTATGACCCAGAGTGTGTCTTTACCTATGAATAACTTTCAGATTGCCTAGGAAGGAAACAGAAAACCCTCATTACTATATTTCAGTATACGTTATGCCCTCGTGATCTTATTTGATTTCGGAAGCTGATGGAATAAACATATCGCTTGAATGTGGCTAAGACTATAAATACCAAGCAGATTTATTGAATAGTAAATGGATAAGTGATCACCAAACATGGCGGAAGCACACGTGAAAAATGAACAGTCAGGACGAGTGATATTCAGCCTCCACTTGGAACAGAAAAAGCACCTAGAAGTTTGGGGTCCATTCTTGGAGGTTGAACACTGGCATGTACGGCCTTCAGGCCTAAATGATCCCAAGAAAACAAGACCAAACAAGTTGCGTTAACCCCGAGACTCGCATTGCTCCCAGCACAAGCACTGTCATTCATGCTGTTTCTTTCTCCTTAAATGTAATTGCTTAAGGAGATAGATTGTTGGTCTTATCGTACACCAAGGTCCGAGATGCTCCATTGACCATTCCACGGCGTTGTCAATTCGCACTTCCAGGAATTTGCGGCGCAAAAATAATGGAGCTGAAGGGTGAGGAAAAATCCAGCTCCTGACGCATGCCACGAGATGTCCGCTCCAGCAATGTCTGTGCCCTAAAAATTATGGTGGGAATTTTAACCCCCAAAAAAAGGTGGATTGAATGGGATGTTAAAGTGTTAAAAGTCTGAATCCCGACCCCAACCTGCCTACTTCTGGTTTTAACGGAGGCAGGATGGGGGAAGCGGGCAGTCAACCTGATCCCAGAAGGCGGGTCGCCCATGTAAATATTATAATGAGGCTGCCATGCCTCAGAATTAACCTCCATTTTAAATTTAACTGTAGCTGGTCAGGTTTTGCAAGCCTCATGAAACCCAATAGCTAAAGTAAGGTGAGGACTGCTGGAACAGGAGGCAAGTGCCTTTACACTTAACTCCTGGATTCGGTGTTCCAGCCTAACCCGATTGGAGACCCCTCCCCACTGCTCCTCTGACCCTCCAATGCTTCTAGTTCGCTCCAGTGATTCATAATTTTTCATCCTAGCTCCTAAGGTATGTAAAGCATTACAGTAGTTACTTTAAATTCATATTTAATATAGATAAGAGGCCACAACACCAAATTTCAGCTGACAGTAACTTTGGCAGTACATTTTGATACTGGGGACCAGCCTAGTTGCTCTTTGCACTTGAATGCCTTTTACTTCCTGACGGTCAAACTGGACATCGTATTCAAGGTACGGCCTGGCCAGAGCACAATAAAGTTTGATTATTACCCTTCTGACTTGCATTCTATTGTTTTGGCTATATATTTCAGCATCCTATTGGCTTTGATGATTTGCATTGATTTTGCATATTTAGGGGTAAAATTTCAGTTGATTTGTGCCTCACAAAGCAACTCTCGCCCGGGAACGGCACCGTTAACACCTCCCGTGAAATTCAGCAGGAGCTTAGCGGCGGCGGTAACTGTTAGCTGTTAATTGTTAGCCTCCGGCAATGATGTAATCGCCGTGTGCAGCACCCTGGCTGCAATCTTCGGTAGTGCCCCCTGACTTACCGCCGGACGATATGTTGGTCAGGGAGGCGTATGTGCGGCTGGGGTGGCGCAAATTAAAGGAGGTGCCGGGTGGCCGTTTTTGTTGCTGGCTGCCTGCTAGCACCTGCCCCCGTTGCTGTCCCTGGGCTCTTTTGCCGGCACTCCGATCCCTGGTGGCCCAGCTGGGTCTCGGGTTGCGCTGCGCTAGGCCCCTCCCCTTTAATAAGGAGAGGAAGGCCTACAGTACCGCGGTGCGACGTGATATTCACTCGCAGCGCCCCAAGAGGGAGGCGGGGCGCTTCCAGTAGCACCCTGCTTCCCTCTTGGGGTGCTACCAGTGAATTTCGGGCGCGGGGGCACTAACTTTTTTGGGGCACTAAAAGTAGCACCTAGGCGAAGTTAGTGCCCCAAAGGGGACGCGACCCAATTTTGCCCCCTTCGCATCAATTCTGCAAAGATTCCAAGGACTCTTTCATCTCTGTCCTTTAAGTGTAAATTCTATTGTTAAAAGATTATGGTCAAAATTAATATATATTTAACACTGCTGCTCATTAAACTGTCTTCTAAGATGTGCTTTTTGACTTTTACCAATTATCTCATTTTCTGCTTGTGCTGACATGTATGAATTCTCAAGGAATAATCAGGATATGAACAAATCTAATAAACCACAGATTAGCAATAGATCCTTTCACTTAATCCACGCAGTTCCTTTGGTTATGAGAATGGCATAATATGTTATGCATATACAAGAAAGTAGTTTATCTAAAATATCTGTTACCTTGCGTCATTTTGACAGATGAACAGAAACCTAGGGCTGAATTTTACCGGCACTCAGAGGGTGGGTTCGGAGGCGGGTCCGCTGTCA
The DNA here is from genome assembly GCF_052327205.1 of Somniosus microcephalus. NCBI lineage: Eukaryota > Metazoa > Chordata > Chondrichthyes > Squaliformes > Somniosidae > Somniosus > Somniosus microcephalus. The sequence goes on along the minus strand of NC_140990.1, from coordinate 267,807,972 downwards.
AAATCAAAAAGATTGACAGCGGGGCAGAATCCCGCTCTAAACCCGCCTCCTTGTGAGTTTCCCTAGTGCCGGCTCTGCCTGTGCTTTGCAGATATGGCACTAAGCGGCGGGCCATGCAATTGTGCAAGTTAAGAGGGTGTTTAAAGCAATTTAATCACCATTTTACAAGGTACAAAGCATTTTCCCCAAGTTTTCCACGAGGTTCCTGTCGCTCGGGGATCACGCCAGGTAAGTATGTTGGGTTCTGAACAACTCTTCATTTTTTTGAATAGGTGAAAGCTGCAAAATTGATCTAAAAGCTACCATTTCACAACTGGTCACTTTCCAATGTCAGAAGCTGGAGCATTAATGATTTGGAACCCACTTTTGAGCTTTATGCACTTGAAGTATTTGGAGTAATCTCTCTCCCACTGTCACCTCCTTGGAGCAACCTATTTCAACATTGACAGATTACTTCAGTCATCTCAACCTCGCCTGCCATTTATTCCATCAGCGTCGGTGCCCTTGGAAAAAATCTCACCTTGGTCGTCAGAATCCCAACACAATCAGCCCCAACACCAGCATCACCAGGCATACCAGTAGCACCAACATCCACACCAATCTTCTCCGTAATCAACTGATGTTGCACTGGACACATGGCATCATCACCTGTGCACATTGCTGCCTGGGATGCCAGCGATGGCCTCACCATGCCCAGATTTGCTTCACTTAACGCTGTACACCCTGGCTGCCACATGATGCACCAGGCTGGCACCACCCCACACCAGCACCCTAAAGCATCCTTACAATGTCCAAGCCATTCCTTTCACACTCATCACCATTGTGTTGGGGGGGGGGGGGGGGGGGGGGTGGAGGAATGTTATGTCTCACCATTCACTGCAACTCACTAAGCCACTTCCAAAGGTGCACACAAATCTGTCCAAGAACGCAAAGTGTTCAAAATAAAGATTTCAATGTTTGACAGCATATTACCAGAAATTTCACATGACCATTGGATAAACCACCTGAGTGCCTACCCTTGTGTGTTCTAGTTCGTATGCTTACAGTAGGATGAGGGTGAGTGCGAGGGGTGGCTAGTGAGATGGGGAAGTGATAATGTAGATAGAGAGGGATGGGTGGAGGGGCAAGGTAAGTTGGTGTGAGTAAGGATGTGCAGGAGTAGGGTAGGGAAGGCAGTGTGATGGGGATGTGATGAGTGGCACAGGAGGATGAGGTTGAGTGTGGCTTGGCAGTAACGTTTCATGATCTACTGATATTAAAAGGTTTGCACCACTGCAACCTGGTCCTCCTGACGACATCCCTGCTTGTGCCCTCCTGTGCAGTGTGCAACCAGACTGCGTCGGTCTCCTGGAGAGGCGTCTTCTGCCCATTGGAAGGGAAGAAAACCTCCCTGCATAAGCATATGGAGGGAGTCATCGGAGAGCCTGGGTGCAGCCATGCACCTTTGTGCAGTGCTTGTCAGTGTTTGCAGCACCTCCATGCTTCTGAACACTGACAGCACAACCGTCAATGAATGTGGCTGTGGTCCCTTTAAGGAAACCGGCTGATAACTCATCATCAGATGATGTCATCAGACACACTTCCTTTTAATTGGCCAGGAACCTCGCAGGGCGGGCTTAACAAGCCCAATCAATGGATAATCACTTGGAGGAGGCGGGATGAAGACAGTTGCGGAGTTTGAGGCCGCTGTCTACTCCAGCTGCACCGGACTCGCCACGGCTGGCGAAATCGCGGCCCTAATTTCTGTTAAAGAGCAACAGATGTATACAGCTCTATTTCCTTCCCATGTTTAATTTTGGGTTAAACAAACTTTTTATTGACAAATACATTTAAAACATGGGAAATACATTATCCTAGTAAGCTAACAGACAACATTGAGAAATCAAAGGCCCTATAATATAAGTTAAACTGTTCATCACAGTTGTATATAATGCCAATTCAATCTACCCTAATATCACTTTTTCACTAATTTGTGTCATTAGCATGTATAGCTGGTTGGTTAATTATTGTTTATTGTCATGAAATGATGGCGTAACTGTAGAATTTATGACATCCAGTATATACATTCTTGGTGCCCAATTTAACCCTAACTTAGGAAAGAATTGCACGCACAAACCCTGAGATCACGGGTTTGTGCGTTTCTACACGACTTTGTATTTCATGGAATTCTGAGATGCACGTGAAGAACAGGGTCAGTATCGGCCATGTTTTGAAGTACATGGGAAGTCGGGTTAATATGAATGTAAAGGGGTGTTGCATCAATCGCTCTTGAGCATTACAGAAATTATTAAAAGATGTATGTTTGTTTCTATATTTAAATTTGTGGTTTTACCTTGTTTCCATAGGTTTGAACAAGCATTCATCAACAGTCTGATCAGTAATTTTGCCAGAGAAGAGAACAAGTACTTCTGGATAGGTCTTCAGGATAGGAACCGTACAGAAGAATATACCTGGTTAACAACAAATGATAGGAAAGTACCAGTTTTCTTCACAAATTGGAATAAAAACCAACCAGGTAAATGACCAAAAATGTAATGTTTACTGGAAAAAAAAATTAATTTATGATTTACTTTTAACCATCATTATTAATTAACTTTTACCCTTGTCATTTTTAAGTGTATAAATTTGTGTTTTAATATTTAAGAGGGAAGCTAAAATTAGGGATTTGTAATTCTTATTTGTATTTTAAGGTAGTTGACAAAAACATTTGGAAAATTGTTTAGTATCTTCTGCGGATTCCCTTCTTTGCTTTTCAGCTCATTCAGGTGGCTGTGTTGCCCTGGCAAGAGGAAAATCTCGTATCCTTTGGGAAGTTAAAGATTGTAAAACCTTCAAAGCGATCTCTTTGTGTGAGCAAAAAGCTGCATCTGCTGTACAATCGGTGTCCTTCCCTGATCAAACCATGAAAGCTGGAGCTAAATGTCATTTTGGATGGGAATCAAGGTCAGATCTTCTCAACTGCTTCAAGGTGAAAACATTTACTTTCAAAGCAACTGTAAGCAAAAGTGTGTTTTTACAATTTTTGCTTTACACCTTCACAGTTATCAGTAGTAGAAGATTTAGCTTGGTGCTTTACACTAAAGTTTGATTCAGATCTTGATACAGCACAAATAATGAAATAATATAACTGCTGATGTGTTATGTTATATTAAATCAAACTCTAATCCTCATGATCTTCCACATCTACTCCTATCAGCCTGGTGAACATTATTTTCTTTTGGATTAGTAGTCAGTTAAAATAGTTTCCAGTGAATTTAATGGTGCACTATATTACTTGCTTTCATAAATAATTATCTTGAACAAAAAAATTCTTAAAATTGGCAATATTTTAAGAAATAAGTTTCAATTTGACTCCAATTGTATGATGAATTATATTGGGTTTATCTAATTGTTGATGCTTCCAGTTATCAAAAAGAAATGAAGAAGGCTGCCTTGAGCAAACCCGAGGGGTGGGGAGAGGAAACTTGTATTTATATAGCACCTTTAACATAGTAAAACGTCCCAAGGCGCTGCACAGGTGTATTATAAGACAAAAAAAATTGACATTGAGCCACATAAGGATAAAATAGGGCAGGTGACCAAAAGCTTGGTCAAAGAGGCAGGCTTTAAGGAGCGTCTTAAAGGAGGAAAGAGAGAGATAGCGAGGCGAAGAGGTTTAGGCAGGGAATTCCAGAGCTTAGGGCCTAGGCAACAGCAGGCACGGCCACCAATGGTTGAGCGATTATAATCAGGGATGCTCGAGGGCAGAATTAGAGGAGCGCAGATATCTCGGGGGGTGGGGCCGAAGGAGATTACAGAGATAACAGGGAATATGAGACGGAAGGAAGGGCCTGAGAAGAGCAGAGATGGAGAGAGGAGTGGAAAGGAATGTGGGAAACTGTCACAATGTAGGAGAAGGTCAAGCACCACTTCCTTACGGCATCTAGGTCTGGGCAATAAATATGGTCTTGCCAGCATCACCCACATCTTGAGAACAAAAAAAAAGTCAGCTACAAAGTCAGAGGTTACAGCATTGTGACCAGATTAAACATGTGGCACATCCCCCTTTTTTAACTGGATCTTTCAGGTAATGGTCTGTGATCTTTATTAATAAACATTTTATGTTCAAAGGTATTCCATCATGAGAAAGTGTTAAAGAAGAGAACTTGGGAAGAAGCAGAAGAATTCTGCCAAGCATTTGGAGCCCATCTTGCAAGTTTCAACCATTACAGTGAGGAGGTTTTTCTGAATGAAATTTTGGGATGGATGTTTGTCAGGTAAAATATGAAATGTTATATTTTTGAATGCAACATAATTATTCAGTTATTTTTGTTTAGGTTGTTTGTATGTCAGAACACAACTTTATAGTTAATCATTTTACTATATATATGAGAAAGATGTAGTTATAAACCGGCTGCACTTTTGAATTTCACAATTTATAGCTGTGGAATCTCCTTTAACAATCTGAATCTTGACTCTAAAACAATTGTCTAAATTCAAGCTATTTAGTGATTAAATTGATTTACAAATGGAATTGTCTGTACCTGAAGGCTTAATTCTAAAATGACTGTGAAAGAGCAGTATTGCAACTTTAATTAGTAGAAACAGTTTTAATTTGTGGTACTTAAATTTTCTTTAGATAATTCTTTTTGATAATGGATATCCTATTAATTGAAAGAGGAATATGGATTCTTCCTCATTCAGTTTTCATCCACATACCAATGGATTTGCATGACTGTTCAATAGGAAAAATCAAAGGGACATGGTCCCACAATAGTAAGTACAATTATCAAGCCAATAGATTACTCTCTTTTTCTTTTGTAGGCTGCTATGTAGCTGCCTTTGTGAAAAGTTAATTTCAAGTCACCGGTTTTTGTGTTTGACATTCGGCACAATTTTACTGTTTTCTCTTCGAGAGGTGTAAAGTAATGATTACGTCTTACCTATAGTTTAGTTGACTGTTTAATGGCTCAGTTGTTATTGTGCCTCCAGGCATGCACCAGTTTTTTTTAAATCCGGTACTTTGTCCATGGAAGCAGTTCACTATTTTATTTACATTACATTTTGTAACTGTTTTATTCTACGTTGAATTTGAATCATTGCAAAAATTGGAACTTTTGAGGGCAGGATTGTATCACTTGTCGAATGTTCTTCATACACCAGACAGTGAGCCCTCTGACCCTCTAAAATGATCAAGAAGCACAGTGCTCCAAGATGGAGTGAAAATCATCTGTCAGAGTCTACAGTCTGAGTAGTCAGTGCTCAGGTCTAAGTTCTTTGGTATGTGGAGGATAACTTGCACTCAACAAGTGAGGAAGACATTACCAAAAGTGGGCAATCTAACCTTGTGAGCCATAATAATTGATGTTGAAACGAATTCCTGCGTCACTTTAATCTTCAGTCCAAGCAAGGCATTCTAAATGGCATTTGAAATAAATGAAGTATAAAGTGATGTTGCATCATTGCATACAAGCTTTTTCAATGATTAGGTGAGCAAGCACATTTTTATGTTTTGTGAAGCACCGTATTAATTTATCCTTCGAGACTCTACCAGAAAGCTGTATAATATTGGTGATTACAGATGCAGTGCAAAAGGAGTTCAGGAGTGTACACAGCATGTTAAAAAACACTTGGGACCAATTTCTTTTAGATATCTGCACAACTCCAGCCTCAAAGTAACTGGGATATGTGTCTTCCATACCAGCTGAGAGGAGAGAGGAAGAAAAAAGGGAATATAGTGCAATTTTGTGATAATGGCAAAAATGCTGTAATGGTAACGTTTCGGTGGGAGCAGCTCAGCTGTCAAATTGATACTTTCCCTTCCCCATCTTACGTGGCATATTGCAAACTAAATGTTGGACAGCAAATCAAGGGGCCAGAAGAAGATGTGAGGCCTACCATAGAATAAAACATGTATGTGCTATGAAATGTGGAGCAACTGCATTTTATTTCTACCAACACAAATTCAGTAGGACCTTACCCTGTAAATTGTTCCTGGCAGATCTCTCTCAATATTGCTCACAGGTAGCTGGGGGTATGGAGCAGTGTTTGTATGTGTTGCTTATACAGAGCTGATGTTTCCACTTTGTTTCTCATTGAAACCCTGTAGTCTCTCGAAGGCTGTGTTTATCCTGCAGGGCCATTGATATATAGGCACGAGAGGCAGATTTTCCTTCTGGCTTCTAGGCTGGCATAACTCTGGTGTGATGGATTTCCATTCACCCAATATTTGCACACCTGTCTCGGCTGATTTCTTGGAACATCTTTGGTGGTTTCTCAGCAGGGATCTCACTTCAGGGGATGGAGGGAATTTATTGCTCTGGGTTTGGCAAGTCTGCAGCAATGTAACCTGCCTCCAGAGAAGCTGAAGCAAATTTATTTTTAAAAAGAAAATGAGGCAGTAATCCATCGGCCTGCTATCAATAATACTCCCATTAGACCATTTAAATGTTAAATCGCTGCCAACTGTCATAGCAACACTGTAGGCCAGGGGTGCATGTTACTCTGGTAGAAATGATGGGATCTACATGATATGTTGTCTTTGTGTCATTTTCATATCATTACAATACACCACGTATTTGGATGGACATATTATATGTCCAAATAATTTCAAGTGGGGAAATCCTGGAAGTGGCTGTAAGTGGCAGGGGTGCTGGAATATCAAATCCAGAGGAAAATCACCAAGATTTTTAATATCGGTATAGCTCAATTGAAATGAATTGGGAGAAAATGTCAGCCTACATTTTTTTAATATATTCTAGGGAAGAAGAACGATGGTTTTGGATTGGGTTTAGCAAAAGGAATCCAGCTTCTGCTGGCTCCTGGGATTGGAGTGATGGCAGTGCAGTAAGTAATTCCAAATTAACTTTTACATATTGATAACTTTACAGCGTACTCCCAGTTAATTTACTTTACATCCATTTTTTGCAATTCTATATGCATGAAGAAGTTCGAACAATAATTGATCCCCCTAGAATTGATTTTCCTTGTGAGGAAGGATAAAGATGGAAAGAAAACTCAAGAATACTGGAAATCTCAAATAAAAGCAGACAATTCTGGAAGTGTGCAGCAGATCAGTTAACAGCTGAAAGAAAGAACTTGCATTTATAAGTGACGTTTCGTTTGCATTCTTGGAGCCACATAGAACTGCTTCAGAAAGAGAAATATAGCGTATTATTTTGGAGTGATACTTGCATCGATGTCCCTGTTGGTGCTGCTTCCCATTTTACTGTGCTGCTTAGCTGAATTTGTACTTGCTCACAGCTCTTAACTCCACACACTTCCTCCAGATCAAACATGGCACTACGGAACCCCTTTGATTTTTTTTTCTAGTTCTGTTCCGGTCCATTCCCCGAGCCCTTCCTCCATTACATTAATTACTGTAATAAAAACAGAAAATGCTGGAAACACTCAGCAGGTCAGGCAGCATCCGTGGAGAGAGAGAGAAACTGAGTTAACGTTTCAGGTTGATGACCTTTCATCAACGCTTACATTAATTACTGTGAAGGTGTTGATTCCTCTTCATTAGTGTTTTTTTGAAATTTAACCTATCTTTTCTGTTTCAAATGCTACAGATCTGTTGTGTCTTTCCAGTCTTTTCAATATTTAATGGAAGGATAGATATTCTTCAATCACTCAAGTTTTCTCTTTTTTTAAACTGTAATTTGCTGGCCCTTTTCTCTTAGAGTCATAGAGTAATACAGCACGGATAGAGGCCCTTCGGCCCATCGTGTCCGCGCCGGCCATCAAGCCCTGTCTAATCTAATCCCATATTCCAGCATTTGGCCCGTAGCCTTGTATGCTATGGCATTTCAAGTGCACATCCAAATGCTTCTTAAATGTTGTGAGGGTTTCTGCCTCCACAACCCTTTCAGGCAGTGAGTTCCAGACTCCAACCACCCTCTGGGTGAAAAAGTTCTTTCTCAAATCCCCTCTAAACCACCCGCCCTTTACCTTGAATCTATGCCCCCTAGTTATTGACCCCTCTACTAAGGGGAAAAAGCTCCTCAGCATCCATCCTATCTATGCCCCTCATAATTTTGTACACCTCAATCATGTCCCCCCTCAGCCTCCTCTGCTCCAAGGAAAACAAACCCAATCTGCCCAGTCTCTCTTCATAGCCGAAGCGCTCCAGCCCTGGTAACATCCTGGTGAACCTCCTCTGCACCCTCTCTAACGCGATCACATCCTTCCTGTAGTGTGGCGACCAGAACTGCACACAGTATTCCAGCTGTGGCCTAACCAGTGTTTTATACAGCTCCATCATAACCTCCTTGCTCTTATATTCAATGCCTCGGCTAATGAAGGCAAGTATCCCATATGCCTTTTTTACCACCTTATCCACCTGTTCCGCCGCCTTCAGGGATCTGTGTACTTGCACACCCAGATCCCTCTGACCCTCCGTCTTGCCTAGGGTCTTTCCATTCATTGTGTATTCCTTTGCCTTGTTAGTCCCCCCCAAAGTGCATCACCTCGCACTTTTCCGGGTTAAATTCCATTTGCCACTGTTCCGCCCATCTGACCAACCCATCTATATCGTCCTGCAGACTGAGGCTACCCTCCTCGCTATTTACCACCCTACCAATTTTTGTATCATCCGCGAACTTACTGATCATACCCTTTACATTCATATCCAAGTCATTAATGTAGACCACAAACAGCAAGGGACCCAGCACCGATCCCTGTGGTACCCCACTGGCCACAGGCTTCCACTCACAGAAACAACCTTCGACCATCACCCTCTGCCTTCTGCCACTAAGCCAGTTTTGTATCCAATGTGCCAAGGCACCCTGGATTCCATGGGCTCTTACCTTCTTGACCAGTCTCCTGTGCGGGACTTTATCGAAGGCCTTACTGAAATCCATGTATACCACATCCACTGCGTTACCCTCATCCACACACCTAGTCACCCCCTCAAAAAATTCAATCAAATTAGTCAGACATGATCTTCCCTTGACAAAGCCATGTTGACTATCCCTGATTAATCCTTGCCTCTCCAAGTGGAGACAAATTTTGTCCCTCAGGATTTTTTCCAATAATTTTCCTACCACTGATGTTAGGCTCACTGGCCTGTAGTTCCCCGGTTTTTCCCTACTACCCTTCTTGAATAATGGTACTACATTAGCGGTTCTCCAGTCCTCTGGCACATCCCCTGTGGCCAGAGAGGTCCTGAATATATGTGTCAGAGCCCCCGCAATCTCCTCCTTTGCCTCACACAGCAGCCTGGGATACATTTCATCCGGGCCTGGGGATTTATCCATTTTTAGGCCAGCTAAAACCGCCAATACCTCCTCCCTCTCGATGTTAATATGTTCGAGCATATCACAGTCCCCCCGCCCTATTTCTATGTCTACATCGTCCTTCTCCATAGTGAAAACAGATGCAAAAAATTCATTTAGAACCCCTCCTACATCTTCCGGCTCCACACACAGATTGCCACTTTTGTCCCTAATGGGCCCTATTTTTTCCCTAGTTATCCTCTTACCCTTAATATACTTATAAAACATCTTCGGATTTTCCTTTATTTTGCTCGCCAGTGTTATTTCATGGCCCCTCCTTGATCTCCTAATTTCTTTTTTAAGTATCCCCCTGCACTTTTTGTACTCCTCTAGGGCTTCCTCCGTCTTTAGCCTTTTGTATCTTCCAAAAGCCCTCCTTTTTTTCCTAATCCATTCTCGTATATCCCCTGACATCCAAGGTTCCCTGTGGTTTTTGGAACCACCCTTGACCTTTACGGGAACATGTTGCCGTTGTATGATCTCAATCTCCCTTCTGAAAGCCTCCCATTGCTCCGATGCGGATTTTCCTACAAGTAGCTGATCCCAGTCCATTTTGGCCAGATCCTGCCTTATCCTATTAAAATCGGCCTTCCCCCAATTTAGAACCTTTATTTCCAGCCCATCCCTGTCCTTTTCCATGACCACCTTAAATCTTACCATATTATGGTCACTATCACCAAAGTGCCTCACCTACTAGCACTTTTTCCACTTGGCCGGCCACATTCCCTAGAATTAGGTCCAGTACCGCCCCCTCTCTTGTAGGACTTTCTACATGCTGGCTCAAAAAGCTCTCCTGGATGCACTTTAAGAATTCTACACCCTCTGAGCCTTTCACACTCTGACTATCCCAGTTAATATTGGGGAAGTTGAAATCCCCCATTATTATTACCCTATTATTTGCACATTTCTCTGAGATTTGCCTACATATCTGTTCCTCTATCTCCCCCTGACTGTTTGGAGGCCTATAGTACACTCCCAGCAAAGTGCTTGCCCCCTTTTTGTTTTTAAGCTCCACCCATATGGCCTCATTAGAGGACCCTGCTAATATATCATCCCTCCTTACTGCAGTAATTGACTCCTTAATTAATATTGCGACACCCCCTCCTCTTTTACCTCCCCCTCTGTCTCGCCTGAAGATTCTGTACCCCGGAATATTGAGCTGCCAGTCTCGCCCTTCCCTCAACCATGTCTCCGTGATAGCAACAATATCATACTCCCATGTGTTTATCAACACCTTCAGTTCATCCACCTTATTTGCAAGACTCCTTGCATTAAAATAGATGCCATCCAGCCTTGCCCTTATATATTTGCCCTGTCTACCAAGCTGACTTGTTCTTTTCTCTATAATTGGCAGCACATCCCCCCCCTATTTCAGCTCCCCTCTGTATCCCATCCCCCTGCCAAGTTAGTTTAAACCCCCCCCCCCAACAGTGCTAGCAAACCTCCCCGCAAGGATATTTGTCCCGCTCTGGTTCAGGTGCAACCCGTCCGACTTGTACAAGTCCCACCTTTCCCAGAAGCAGGCCCAGTGATCCAGGAAAGTAAAACCCTCCCCCCTACACCAACTCTTTAGCCACGCATTCATCTGCTCTATCCTCCCATTCCTATACTTACTAGCACGTGGCACTGGGAGTAATCCAGAGATTACAACCTTTGAGGTCCTGCTCTTTAATCTGTTACCTAGCTCCCTAAATTCTTGATGCAGGATCTCATCCCTCTTTTTACCTATGTCGTTGGTACCAATGTGGACCACGACCACTGGCTGTTCACCCTCCCCCTCCAGAATGCCCTGCAGCCGCTCAGTGACATCCTTGACCCTGGCACCAGGGAGGCAACAAACCATCCTGGATTCACGTCTACGGCCACAGAAACGCCTATCTGTTCCCCTTACTATAGAATCCCCTACCACTATTGCTCTCCCACTCTTTTTCCCCCCTTCCTGGGCAGCAGGAGCACCCCCAGTGCCAGGAAGTTGGCTGCTGCTGCCTTCCCCTGGTGAGTCATCCCCCTCAACAGTATCCAAAGCGGTATACTTGTTTGAAAGGGGGATGTCCGCAGGGGTTCCCTGCACTACCTGCCTGCCTTTGTTGCTCCGCCTGATGGTCACCCTCTGTGCTGCCCTACCCTGAGGCGTGAACAACTCGCTAAACGTGCTATCCACAAGCCTCTCAGCATCGCGCATGCTCCAAAATTCATCCACCCGCAGCTCGAGCGCCGCAATGCGGTCTGCAAGTAGCTGCAGCTGGATGCATTTCCCGCACACATGGTCGTCAGGGACACTGGCAGCGTCCCTGATTTCCCACATGGAGCAAGAGGAGCAGAACACGGGTCTGAGCTCTCCTGCCATGACTTACTCCTTTTAATTAATTAAAAAATTTATTCAATACCCCAGTTACAGGTATACTCTAGGGCGCTTTATTTACCAACTGTCCCCACTACACCAGAGACCCTAGAAATTTAACACCACAGAAGTCAAGCTTGTATTGAAAAGAGAGAAATACTCACCAACCAATCACTTACCTGCTCCCTGGTGACGTCACACTTGTTTATTCCTTCCTTGAAATTCCTTTTTTGCATTGTTAACCATATTTTGTCACGTTATTTTGCTGCACAAAATCTAATTTGTTTCAGTATCCTGAAAGTAAACAGTCAATTCCAACATCTGAATTTCGGTCCTGTTGAACTACAATTCAACCTGCATGGTGGAGTTCAATCAGCGTGATATCCTCAGTGATTTCCACAACTGAGCTGAAAAATATATGATTACTCTGGCAAGCTTGCTCATGGATCAGGAGCTAAATATTTAATTTTCTTTTGCTAATTGTCTATTCTCCTCTTCCCTCAAAGGCTTTGACTCCTTGCTGGGCTGCAGTTCCAGGGGCACTGGTTCGTTGCCATACTTTGCCCAAACAGCCATTATTCATGTCTGAATTTATAGAATGTGTGTCAGCAACCAATTTAACTTTGTTAGGCATCACAGTTGAGTGTGATCCTGTCCTCGGCTCCTGACCACACATGTGCCTTTTCAGAAGGGGTCACTGTACATCAATCAGGAGTTGGAACTTCAATTTTCCCACTTCTAAACTCAAAGGCACTGAGTCCAATTGTCACACCCTTAGCATCACCAGGGCTAATTCAGCTCAAACTAGAGATCAAATATTCCTGATGCAAACACTGATAAAATGATAGGGACACCAGAGACTTGTCTATTCAGTTTCCTGCAGGGGAGTTCTCCCTGGTGTCTTGGCCAATATTTATTTCTCAATCAACATAACAAAAACTGATTATCTGGTGATTATCACATTGCTGTCTGTGGGAGCTTGCTGTGCGCAAATTGGCTGCCGCATTTCCTACATTACATCAGTGACTACACTCCAAAAAGTACTTCATTAGCTATAAAGCACTTTGAGACGTCCGGTGGTCGTGAAAGGTGCTTTATAACTGCAAGTTTTTCTTTCTTTACATGTCTTCAATCAAGGCTGGCTCAAGCTAACTGTCATTGTTGACAATAACAGTTGCCTCCAGGATGGTATGTTGCCTCCCTGGTGCCAGGGTCAAGGATGTCACTGAACGGCTGCAGGGCATTCTAAAGGGGGAGGGTGAACAGTCAGAGGTCGTGGTTCACATTGGTACCAACGACATAGGTAGAAAGAGGGATGAGGTCCTGCAACAAGAATTTAGGGAGCTAGGTAGCAGATTAAAAAGCAGGACCTCAAAGGTTGTAATCTCTGGATTACTCCCGGTGCCACGTGCTAGTGAGTATAGGAATAGGAGGATAGAGCAGATGAATGCGTGGCTAAAGAGTTGGTGCAGGAGGGAGGGCTTTAGTTTCCTGGGTCTGTTTCTGGGGAAGGTGGGACCTGTACAAGTCGGACGGGTTGCACCTGAACCGGAACGGAACCAACATCCTTGCGGGGAGGTTTGCTAGTGCTGTTGGGGGGGGGGGGGTATAATTAACTTGGCAGGGGGATGGGATACGGAGTGGAGCTATAGTAGGGGGTGATGCACAGCCAAATACAGAGGGAAAAAAACAAGTCAACCTGGAAGGCAGAGCAAATATGTAACGGCACAAGGGAGTATGGCAAGGCTGGATGGCATTTATTTTAATGCAAGGAGTCTTGTGAGTAAGGCAGATGAATTGAAGGTATTGATGAACACATGGGAGTATGATATTGTTGCTATCACAGAGACGTGGTTGAGGGAGGGGCAGGACTGGCAGCTCAATATTCCAGGGTATAGAATGTTCAGGCGAGACAGAGGGGGGTGTAAAAGAGGAGGGGGTATCGTAATATTAATCAAGGAGTCAATTACTGCTGTAAGGAGGGATGATATCTTAGCAGATTCCTCTAATGAGGCCATATGGGTAGAACTTAAAAACAAAAAGGGGGCAAGCACTTTACTGTGAGTGTACTATAGGCCCCCAAACAGTCAGGGGGAGATAGAGGAACAGATATGTAGGCAAATCTCAGAAGTGTCAAAATAATAGGGTAATAATAGTAGGGGATTTCAACTTCCCCAATATTAAGTGGGATAGTCAGAGTGTGAAAGGCTTAGAGGGTGCGGAATTCTTAAAGTGCATCCAGGAGAGCTTTTTGAGCCAGCATGTAGAAAGTCCTACAAGAGAGGGGGCGGTACTGGACCTAATTCTAGGGAATGTAGCCGAGCAAGTGGTAGAAGTGTCAGTAGGAGAGCATTTTGGTGACAGTGACCATAATTCGGTGAGATTTAAGGTAGTCATGGAAAAGGACAAAGATGGACCAGAAATAAAGGTTCTAAATTGGGGGTAGGTCGATTTTAATATGATAAGGCAGGATCTGGCCAAAGTGGACTGGGATCAGCTACTTGTAGGAAAATCCACATCAGAGCAGTGGGAGTCATTCAGAAAGGAAATAGAGAGAGTACAACGCCAACATGTTCCCCTAAAGGTCAAGGGTGGGACCAACAAGCCCAGGGAACCCTAGATGTCAAAGGATATACAAGAATGGATTAGGAAAAAAAGGGAGGCTTTTGGCAGATACCAAGGACTAAAAATAGTAGAAGCCCTAGAGGAGTATAGAAAGTGTAGGGGGGTACTTAAAGAAATTAGGAGAGCAAAGCGGGGGCATGATAAAACACTGGCGGGCAAAATAAAGGAAAATTCTAAGGTGTTTTATAAGTATATTAAGGGCAAGAGGATAACCAGGGAAAAAGTAGAGCCCATTAGGGACCAAAGTGGCAATCTGTGTTTAGAGCCAGAAGATGTAGGTGAGGTTTTAAATGAATATTTTTACATCTGTGTTCACTATGGAGAAGGACGATGTAAGCATAGAAATCAGGCCGGGGGGATTGTGATATACTTGAACAAATTAATATTGAGAGAGGAGGTACCAGTGGTTTTAGCGGCTTAAAAGTGGATAAATCCCCAGGCCCAGACGAGATGTATCCCAGGCTGCTGTGTGAGGCAAGAGAGGAGATTGCAGGGGCTCAGACACACATTTTCAGATCTTCTCTGGCCACAGGGGAGGTGCCAGAGGGGTGGAGAATAGCTAATGTAGTACCATTATTGAAGAAGGGTAATAGGGATAAACCAGGGAATTACAGGCCAGTGAGCCTAACATCAGTGGTAGGGAAATTATTGGAAAAAATTCTGAGGGACAGAATTAGTCTCCACTTGGAGAGGCAAGGATTAATCAAGGATAGTCAGCATGGCTTTGTCAGGGGGAGATCATGTCTAACCAATTTGATTGAATTTTTCGAGGGGGTGACTAGGTGTGTGGATGAGGGTAGTGCAGTTGATGTAGTCTACATGGACTTCAGTAAGGCTTTTGACACAGTCTCGCATGGGAGACTGGTCAAGAAGGTAAGAGCCCATGGGATCCAGGGCAATTTGGCACATTGGATCCAAAATTGGCTTAGTGGCAGGAGGCAGAGGGTGATGGTCGAAGGTTGTTTTTGTGACTGGAAGCCTGTGTCCAGTGGTGTACCGCAGGGATCACTGCTGGGTCCCTTGCTGTTTGTAGTGCACATTAATGATTTAGATATGAATGTAGGAGGTATGATCAGCAAGTTCACAGGTGACATGAAAATTGGTGGAGTGGTAAATAGTGAGGAGGGAAGCTACAGGACAATATAGACAGGTTGGGCAGAACAGTGGTAAATGGAATTTAACCCTGAAAAGTGTGAGGTGATGCATTTTGGGAGGACTAACAAGGCAAGGGAATACACAATGAATGGTAGGACCCTAGGAAGGACAGAGGATCAAAGGGACCCTGATGTGCATGTACATAGATTCCT
This sequence comes from Somniosus microcephalus, assembly GCF_052327205.1. Taxonomy (NCBI): domain Eukaryota; kingdom Metazoa; phylum Chordata; class Chondrichthyes; order Squaliformes; family Somniosidae; genus Somniosus; species Somniosus microcephalus. The sequence continues at coordinate 267,792,442 of NC_140990.1, read as the reverse complement.
GAAGGCAGCAGGACAGGAAGGCATGGAAGGCATAAGAAGGCATATGGAATGCTTGGCTATATTAGCCGAGGCATATAATATAAGAGCAGGGAGGTTATGATGGAGCTGTACAAAACGCTAGTTAGGCCACAGCTGGAATACTGTGTGTAGTTCTGGTTGCCACACTATAGGAAGGATGCGATTGCATTGGAGAGGGTGCAGAGGAGATTCACCAGGATGTTACCTGGGCTGGAGCGTTTCAGCTATGAAGAGAGACTGGACAGGCTGGGGTTGTTTTCCTTAGAGCAGAGAAGGCTGAGGAGGGACCTGATTGAGGTGTACAAAATTATGAGGGGCATCGATAGGGTAGATAGAAAGGAACTTTTCCCCTTAGTAGAGGGGTCAATAACCAGGGGGCATAGTTTCAAGGTAAGTGGCAGGAGGTTTAGAGGGGATTTGAGGAAAAACCCAGAGGGTGGTTGGAATCTGGAACTTGAATCTGCAACCTGAAAGGGTGGTAGAGGCAGGAACCCTCACAACATTCAAGAAGCATCTAAATGAGCACTTGAAACGCCATAGCATACAAGGCTATGGACCAAGTGCTGGAAAATGGGATTAGAATAGACAGGGCTTGATGGCCGGCGCAGACACGATGGGCCGAAGGGCCTCTTTCTGTGCTGTATAACTCTGTGGGCTCGATTTTCATTGAGCCGTGGAGTCGGGCTTGGAGGCGTGCGGGGGGTTAAAATCGCAAAAACTGGTGGGTGGGACCCACCGCCTGATTCCCGACTCCGAGCAATTTTAACTCGGGCGTGTCTGCTGGTCCCGACTCCGTCCCGCATCCAACAGGCGGGACTGGTCTTTAAGGCCCTTAATAACCACTAAATGGCCTCTAATCCTATTTTAAAAGGCCCTTGCAAATTTAAACCTTTTCCCATGTAAAACATGCCTGGTGGGAAACACGAATGTGAAACCTGGCGGGAGCACTGTTGGATTGCTGACTATCAACTGCAGGTCAACCATTAAAGAGGAGATTTGATCAGCCATCATTTGCAGGTGGCATGACTTAGTGGTCTCAGGTCTGGGGCATCTTTTGGAAGGCTTAACCACACCTGTGGAAGGTTGGAGCCTCACACCCATCTCCAGTGTGGCCTCCTGGGAAACCCCTCTCGCCACCTTCATTCAGCGCTTCCTCAACGGAGGCATATACCAGAAGCGTGGGAGCCATTTATTTCCTTCCCATCTGGGCATTAGAGGAGCTCGAGCACCAGCAGAACCAGGAACAACAGCAGCAGCAGGAGCGCCAGGCTGCTGCTCACCCACCTGAGGCTGCACAGGCCAGAAGGGGTCAGCGCCTGGAAGCCCGTCGGTGCAGGAGAGACCTCCCCAAACAGGGTCTACAGACGCAGGGTCACCTATCTCAACATGTCTGAGCAGCAGTGCCAAAGGCGGCTCCGACTTTCGCGAGAGGTAGTGACTGACATCTTCGCAATGCTACAGCAAGACCTGCTGCCCAGAGGACCAGGTGGACAAGCATTACCAGTGGCTGGCAAAGTCACCACCACACTCAACTTTTTTGCCTCAGGCTCATTCCAGGGATCAGCAGCAGATATCAGTGGCATCTCCCAGGCGGCCACACACACTTGCATCACGATGCCCTCTTTGCCCTTGTGCACAATCACATCCATTTCACCACGGATCGAGCAAGTGTCACGGTGCGAGCGGTTGGATTAGCTCATCTGGCAGTCTTTCCAAGGGTGCAGGGCGTCGTTGACTGCACACATGTGGCCCTTAACGGCACCCCATCACAATCCAGGCATTTTTGTCAACCGCAAGGGCTTCCACTCCCTTAACGTTCAGCTGATGTGTGACCACAAGAAGGAGATTTTGCATGTTTGTGCCATCTACCCTGGCAGTTGCCATGACTCCTTCATACTGCGCCAGTCTAGTGTGCCTCCACCAGACCAACTTAACAGATGGCTACTCAGAGACAAGGGCTATCCCCTGAGGACATGGCTGATGACGCCACTGAGGAGACCATCCAACGAAGCTGAGGACAGCTACAACTCCAGCCACATGTCCACCAGAGCCATAATCGAGCAAACCATCGGTTTGCTGAAGATGCATTTCAGATGCCTGGATAGATCAGGTGGAGCCCTGCAGTACTCGGCAGCCAGGGTCTCCAGAATCGCCGTGGTTTGCTGTGCACTTCACAACATGGCACAGTGTCGTGACTTGCAGATACCTTAGGACCAAGTGGCTCCTCACATATCCTCCTCAGATGAGGAGGAGGAGTGCGAAAACGAACATCCTGCAGAGGCCCATCAACCAGCGGCAGCATTACGCGAGAACGTTGCTCCTGCGGCTGTGCAGGGGATGAGATGTCTATCTCACTTGGGTGTGGGCGGGATGCAAGGAACGCACTCATCCTGGCCAGATTTGCTTAGCCTAGTCAATCAAACACTTTTGCCTTGCAGCTTCTTACCAGAGCATTGACAATGGCCAAGCACCAGAGTGTTCTGGACCGATGGACATTATGTGACATTCTGGACATTTTTACATGCAATAGCACCCTCTGGTGGCGGTTATTCTGTTAACAGTTTGTATGCTGGAAAGGTCATCTGATCTTTCTTCCTGTGTGAGGTCATTTGACCTTCCTACCTTTCTTCCTGTTGACCCCAGGAAGCAGTTTTGCCAGGAAGAACCTGACTTGAGTAATGGAGAATCTGCCATGAGAGGTTCCATTTACAATCCAATGTAATCTGATTTCATATGTTAGGCCAAGCGCAATATCTGTGAGTATCTTTGGTTCTTAGCATAATAGCAACGTTGTCAGAGTAATATTTTGATAACACTGTTTATAAAAGGTTAATATTTGATAGTTATAGAAGTTAGTCCAAATGTTAGTTAGTTATACAATTAGTCTATTCTACTGTTGTAAATATGTTTATATCTTATGTAATATCGAATGTATAGTACTCAGTTTATGTACAAAACATACTTTGTCTTTGTTTACAGTTTCACAAATTTGTTCAAGTAAAGCTTCAAAACAGCAACCGGCTTCAGAAGAATTATTTTTGAATGAGTGTTTAACTTGCTGGATAACTAGATAGGAGCACGTCTAGCGCGGCCAGTACACACAGGATTCCTAGCACTCCGACCACCATACTGACAGTTGCAAGTATTCCTAAGGCATCAATGTGGAAGTCCCAATAGCGAAATGACAGACGCCACAACTGCAACATTTGCCCTCAGAATTTTTATACCATTACGACGTGATGGCATTTTTACACTAAACACAAAATTCCACCCAAGTGACTACCCTTGTGACTACTTGTGCTTTATCTTCCTCTTACGCGTGCTCCTACGTAGTGCGTCCCCTGTGGCTTCAGCAGATGTGGAGGCCCCTTGCTCACTTTCCTGCTGCTCCTGTCTCGACGCCTTTGGCGGGCGTCCTCTGGGGTTGCGAGCCGGTGAGGGCTCGTCAACAGTCTGCTGCTCCTGCGGCTGTGCAGGGGTTGAGACGTCTATTTCACTTGGGTGTGGACTCCGGTGGAGCTCTGACCAAGGGCTCTGCAGTGGCATGGAAGTGTGAGCCCTTGGAGAGGAGCCCCCACTTCCTTGAGGTATGCCACCAACCTCCCTCTCATGGGTCAGGTCCCCCTCAGTGCCTGCAATTGGCTGGAGAGCACCTTGCTGCACAACAGGGGGGCCATGGGGACCCGTATCTGCAATGGCAGTCCTACTCAGAAGGACTTCCATGAAGGTCTGTTTTCTCTGTTCAGCAGATGCCCATCGCTCCTCAAGAGATGTCATCCTATTCTGAACAATGACCATGTTTTCCATAACCTGGCGACTAAGCTCCCCCATGGCCGTAGCCGCCCTCTCCTCTACCGTAGCCATCCTCTCCTGTACGGTAGCCAGCCTTACCACGAAGGTAGCAATAGTTTCCACGGAGGTAGCCATCCTTTCCGTGGTGATGCTTTCATGCACCAATGACTCCACAAAGGCTCTGCTCATGTTCGCTATGGACTCCTCCATTCGCTCCACACTTGCAGCGACCCTAGAGACAAAACCTGCTAGAGGCTCCTGCATCTGTGCCTGGAGTTCCATCACCTCTGATCTTACGGATGGACCCAGAGGCAGAGGGTTGACATGCTGCTGAGCCGAGCTGGCAGAGTCCTGTGCCCTCCGACTAGGACTCTCCACTGCTGTCCCTGTCTCCACAATCTGCTGATGCTCACTTGTGAGCTGTGATACACCAGGTGACAACACTACTCTGTTCCGAAGGTCCCACCGAGGCGTGAGTGCGCTGGTGCTGGGTGCGCTGAATTCTGGTGACGCTGCGCCCTCAGAGGTTGCAGCTTCCTCCGAGGAGTCTGGCTGCTCAGCCTCTTCTTCCTGGCTAGGGGGGACGGATGCTTGTGATGGTCCTGTGAGGGAGTAAAGGAAAGAGTCAGCGATGTGATGCAAAGGCTACATGCACATAGCTTTTTGCAGATGGTCATAAGTCCATCTGTTACAGCTTCACAATCATTAGCAGCGACTCATGCAATGTCAAAGAGAGAGATGGGAAACTTTTCTGACACCAGCTTGCTGTGTTGCACCCGTCTGTCCGTCCCCCACGCGCGAATCATCCTCTGTGCCCATGATTTCCAGGACGGCCTCCTCCCAGGGGGTCAGGTGGGCTAATGAGGCTGTCCCTCCTCCTGTCCTGGCTCTCGCTCTCGTTGTGAGCTCTCTTTTCCTGCAATGAGGGAGACAAGTGGAGGTTGAGTGAGAATGAAGGAGTGAGTGTAGAGATTGCATAGCATAGATACTTAGAAGGAGACAAAGATGGAGTGAGGTTGCAAGACCAAGGGCCCTCCCTGTGTGTTGTCAGTTGTGTTCAAAGCATCAGAGTGTGAGGGCTGCATGGTCGAATAGTTATATGCATGTGAGCATAGAGAGGGAATGGGTAAGGGTGCATGGATGTCAGTGTCAAGTGGGATGTGGAGGAAGAGATTGCTAAAGCTGAGTGCTGGTGAGGAAAGGCAATGGGGATCAGATTGAGGGTGATGGGAAATTCATACTCACTTTTCCAGTGCGCTGAAGGTCATGAAATCTTTTCCTGCACTGTATCCAAGTTCTGCAGGTGACTCGCAAGGAGTTGACCTCAGCCACCTGCATCCACACAGCCTTGGTCTGAGTGGGAGGCCTCTTCCTCCCTGATGAAGGGAACAGCACCTCCCTGTTGGCTCTAGCCCCATCGACTAATGCCTGCAGTGCCGCCTCGTCAAAGCGAGGAGCTGATCTTGCCCTCCCGCTTGTCATCTTTCCTGCAGGTCCCTCTGACACCAAATGGAGAAAGCTTGGAAGCCTGCAGAAGAAGCAAGGCTTGCTGTGGACCTTAAATGCAGCAGCAATGATGACGTCATCGGAGGGGACTTTCAGTCATGAAAAACCCATTTGCAAAGGCTTCCCACACGTTGGAAATCAATTGGCCAATTGAGTTAAAATTGCATCAATCTCCCACATCCATTTAGATTCGTGTGGGAAACACGAAATTCGGATAACATGACAGCAGCCCGCACCTGAGTTAAAATCCAGCCCTATGACTCTATAATAAATTTGAACAAAACTATCCGATTCAGTGGTTCCCAAACTATTTTGGGTGCGGCCCCACCAAAGAAACGAACTCCACATGCACTCTGCTAAACTACTGATCAGATAAATCTCTCTTTCACTTCCATTGCTGTTACTCTTTATTTCTGTCTCTCTCTCTCTCGCTCTCTCGTTCATTTCTCTCTCACTTCTCCACTTTTGTTTCTACCTCTCCTCCATTCCTTTTGTTTCTTCTGATCTCTCTCCCACTTCTGTTTCACATGCTCTCCCTTACTTTCATCTGTCTTCTCAACTTTTGTTTCTCATGTCCCTCACTTTTCTCTTTCCCCTCTCATTATCTTCTCTTTCTCTTAAATTTTGTTCACTTTTTTTTTGTTACTTTCTTATCTCTTTTTACTCTTTAGCAGTTTTCTATTTATTATTCTTACAGCATTGGAGCTACTCCCCATGTAAGGAAGATGGATAAGATGAGGGAGAGCCAGATGGCCAGTTCTCTCTAATAGCTGGGGAGCAGGGTTTTCAAAAGAGAACAGAGAGCAGCTTGTGGCCGGAGGTTTTCAAATAGCTAGGGAGCAGGGTTTTCAGGGAGAATGGGCTGAGAAGTGGGGCTTTCAAAAGAAGACCGAGAAAGGGGAGCAGAGCTTTCTGAAGGGTACAATTCTTTCAAACAGACCAGGGCTTTCAGAGAGAGCATGACATTTAAAGAAAAACAGACAACCGGAAGTGAGAAATTGATGAGTTGGTTGCTGTTAAATGTTGGTTGGGACTGTCCTAGCCATCACAGATGATGGCTGGGCCACTGGTGGTTTGTATGGCTTAGCAACTCAATGGATCAACTTGTTTCATTGAGAGAGCTGAGCAAAACAATTTTAACCAAAATAACTGGAATATGATTTTATTTTGCTGTTTCGACATGTGCACTTCAGCTGGAATTTTAATTTGGAGGCGGGGAGGGAGTGGGGGGCGGCTGCAATGTGGCTGGGAAACCCGGGAGAACGGGTTTCCCGCATGCCCAGCCGAATCTGGGTCCGAAGGCGGGGATGGGGGGGTGCGGGCGGGGGGAAGGAGTCAGAAGGCCGTAGGGGTGATCGGGGGTTGGGATTGGAGGCTGATGGGGGGGGGCGCGGGGATCAGGAGCCGGGAGGGAGGATCGAAGGCCTCGGGGGGTTGCGGTTGGGGTCCGTGGGTCGGAGGTCAGAAAGCCGGAGGGGGGATTGGAGGCCTCGTGGGGTTGGGCGGTGGGGTTGTCGGGAGGGAATCGGGCTGGGGCAGGGCATCCGATCACAGGGGGATGGAGAGGCAGGAACGCTGGATCCAGCAGGTAAGTGGAAAGGTACTTTCCTCCTGGATTCAGCAGTCCTCGCCTCCCTTTAGCTGGTGGGTTCCCCGAGGCCTGGGGAAACCCGGCGGCCTACAGTTAAATTTAAAATGGTGGTACATCATGAGGCACGGAGCATCATTATAATATTTGAAGTGCCAACCCCCTTCCTGCGAGTGCCGTCCCACCTCCATTAAAACCAGAATTAGGCTGGTTGCGGTCGGGATTCAGATTTTTAACTCTTTAACCTCCCACTGACCCAAACTCACCTGTTTATGGGGGTTAAAATTTCTCCCCCCCCCCCCCCCCCCCATACTCTCTCAAATTCAGTGATTTTAATTATTACTGCTCCTTTGAACATGCGCCCCCCAGAATTGTCTTTAACGGCAAAAATGAGACGGCGAGGAGGCCTGACCAGCCTGTCTGAGCCACTAAAGGACTCAGATTGTTTGTATATAATTCCCTTTACCAGCATGTTAGCTACAGACTGAATCTGTATCTTTATTTATATTGTTTGCATGTAAATAGCACTGCCCCTTTAAGGGCACAGCCAAACGCGATGACGTCATCACGTTGATCACGTGATCCTCCAGCGGTGGGAAAAACGTGATGACGTCATGACGTCGACCCGAGGACCTCCCTCTCAGTCCTCGTGGAGCCTCCGAACTGAACAGAGCTGTATTCGATGTTCCCCTGCAGTTAATTGTTTAAACCTGTTAGTTTCCATTAAACTTCGTTTTGATTGATCGCCTGAGTGGACCTCAGTCTTTTGGATAGGAATTAGGCATTCCTACATTGGTGACCCCAACTTTTGCGAACGGTTTTCGCAGAAGACGCTCAACATGGAAAATAACGCCATTGCCTTGAAGCTGCCGCAGTTCTGGGAGCAACAACCAGCCGCGTGGTTCATCCAGGCTGAAGCCCAGTTTGCCATCAGAGACATCGTTGCGGATCAGACCCGTTATTATTACGTGGTCTCCGCCCTCGACAGCGCCACAGCCTCGCGGATCGTCGGTCTACTTGGTAGTCCCCCTACTGATCGCAAGTATGACACGTTAAAGGCGCTGTTGCTTCAGGTTTTCGGGCTCACGAAGTCGGAGCATGCCCGCCGGCTGCTCGCGATGCCCGGCCTCGGGGACTCCAAGCCGTCCGAACTTATGAGTCATATGCTCACGCTCCTCGGTTCCGAACCGGAATGCTTCCTCTTCAGGGAGTTATTCCTCAGCCAACTACCGGAGCAAGTTCAGGCTGCCCTGGCCAGGTCCGATGTCACAGACTGCGCGGAGCTTGCTGCCGAAGCGGACAAGATTTTCGCGGTGACACAGCAGTACTGCGCTGCCACGAGGCGCCCATCCCCCACAGACGCAGCCCCAGTTCCTCAATCAGCGGGGTGGTGCTTCTACCACGCCCGTTTCGGCGCGAAAGCACGATGCTGCCGCCCTCCCTGCAGCTTTTCGCTCAAAAAAAAAAAAAAAAAAAAAAAGCAGCATCACCAGCAACCTTGGCGAAAGAGGACCAGGTCTAACAAGCACGCTGCGGCTGCGATGGCCATCGGAGACTCGGGCAAACTCCTCTTCATCACCAACTCCCTTTCTGGCCGACGTTTTCTTTGTGACACCGGGGCGCAGTGTAGCATCCTACCTGCGTCAAATCTCAACATACAAGCTGGGGGCCACGGACCCTCCCTCGAGGCGTCTAACGGCGGGGCCATACGGACCTTCGGAAGGCGACTGGTCCAAGTTTGTTTCGGCGGCCAGCGCTTCCACTGGGAGTTCATCATGGCCAAAGTCTCGCGGGCCATCCTAGGGGCGGATATTTTGTGCGCCAACGACCTCCTGGTCGATGTCAGGCACCGCCGGCTCATCAATGCGGCAACGTTCCACTCCATCCCGTGCCACCGCGGCAACGCCGTGTCGCACACTGTCTCCTGTGCGTTACCACCTCCGGATGACTTCACTCACCTCCTCGGAGAGTTTCCAGATCTGACCAGGCCCACCTTCTCCTCCTCGGCCACTAAACATGGTGTTGAACATCACATCACCACTACTGGCTCCCCGGTTTACGCACGGGCCCGACAACTCGAACCCGGCAAGCTCGCGGCTGCGAAAGCGGAATTCGACACGATGGAGCGGCTGGGGATTATTCGCCGGTCGAATAGTCCCTGGTCTTCACCGCTACTCATTGTTCCGAAACCTGGCGGTGGATGGCGGCCCTGCGCTGACTACAGACGCCTGAACGATGGTACCCGATCCCGCATATTCAGGATTTCTCGGCCCATTTGGCGGGAAATACCATTTTTTCAAAAGTCGACCTCGTCCGCGGTTACCACCAGGTTCCCGTGCACCCACAAGATGTCCCGAAAACCGCAGTCATCACCCCCTTCGGCCTCTTTGAATTCCTGCGGATGCCGTTTGGTTTGAAGAACGCTGCACAGGCTTTCCAGCGCTTGATGGACTCCGTGCTTCGGGACTTAAACTTCCTATTCGTCTACCTCGACGACATCCTCATCGCCAGCCCCAACAGAGAGGAGCACATCTGCCATTTACGTACCCTTTTTACGCGCCTCAATCAGTACGGTTTTATCATCAACCCGGCCAAGTGCCAATTCGGCCTGCAGCGGATTGATTTCTTGGGCCACCGTATCACATCAGACGGCGCAATTCCTTTACAGACGAAAGTGGAAACTGTTACATCTTTCCCCCGCCCGCAGACCGTCAGAGCCCTGCAAGAGTTCCTCGGGATGGTCAATTTTTATCACCGGTTCGTCCTTAAGGCGGCTCTGCTCATGCAGCCCTTGTATGAGGCCCTAAAGGGCAAGTCCGGTAAGGATCCGATCAGCTGGACAGCAGAGATGGACAGGGCGTTCGTCGACACCAAAGGCGCCTTGGCAAACGCAACCATGCTGGCGCACCCGCTGCCGGGCACAACCATCGCCCTTACAACCGACGCGTCAGACTACGCCATCGGCGCAGTGCAGGAACAGTGGGTGGATGGGACGTGGCAACCACTGCCGTTTTTCAGCCATCAGCTACGGCGAAACGAAAGGAAGTATAGCACTTTCGACCGGCAGTTGCTGGCCCTTTTTCTAGCCATCCGCCATTTCCGGTTCTTACTAGAAGGACGTCCGTTCACGGCTTTTGTGGCCCACAAGCCACTTACGTTCGCAATGGCCAAGACCGCCGAACCGTGGTCAGCTCGGCAACAACGTCACCTGACGTTCATTTCAGAATTCACCACGGACATTCAACATGTGTCCGGTAAAGACAACCTGGTGGCGGATTGCCTCGTCCACGCAGTCCAACTCTGAATCGACTATGCCCTAATGGCTGCAGATCAAGCCTCGGACCCTGAAGTCCAATCCTGCAGAACCAGCCCCTCTAGCTTCCAAACAGCCGACGTCGCCTTCCATTCTGCAGGCACCACTCTGCTTTGCGACGTCTCCATGGGAACTCCCCGCCCCATCGTGCCAGCCGCCTGGCGTCGAAAAGTGTTCGATGCCGTACACGGGCTGTCACACCCTGGCATGAGAGCCTCACAAAGGCTGATGTCGTCAAAATTCGCCTGGAGGAGTATGCACATGGACGTCCGCGACTGGGCCAACACATGTGTGGTCTGCCAAAAGGCCAAGGTACAGCGTCATGTGAAAGCTCCATTGGCCACTTTCGCTGTTCCGGAGCGTCTGTTCGACCATGTGAATGTGGACCTCGTGGGGCTACTTCCACCTTCTCAAGGTTTTACTCATCTCACAATGGTGGACCGTACCACTAGATGGCCAGAGGCAGTTCCTTTGGTTTCCACCACTTCGGCAGACGTAGCCAGAGCTTTCATTTCCACTTGGGTTGCTCGTTTCGGGGTACCGGCGGACATCTCTTCCAATCGGGGACCACAGTTTTCCTCTGAGCTCTGGAACGCTGTGGCTCAGGGGCTTGGCACCAAATTACTTCGCACCACTGCTTACCATCCACAGGCAAACGGCCTGTGTGAGCGATTCCACAGGTCGCTCAAAGCCGCTCTGCGAGCCAGTCGTCAAGGTGCGGGATGGGTGGATAGGCTTCCATGGGTCCTTTTGGGTCTTCGTACAGCATCCAAAGATGATCTGCAATCGTCCTTGGCGGAACTCGTATATGGCCAGCCGCTACGAGTACCAGGGGATTTCCTCCCGTCTCCAACAGAACCTTGGTCCGCATCTCAGCAACTCGTCAGCCACCGGGAGGCAGCCAGATGTTTCGCACCAGTGCCTACGTCACATCATGGTTTGCAGAGCTCCCATGTCCCAGCCGAGCTGAAGAGCGCCGAGTACGTGTTTATCCGCCACGATGCTCACCAGGATCCGCTCCAGCCTCCTTACACTGGTCCTTTCCGCGTCATTGAGCCGGGAGACAAATCCTTTTCGGTCGATGTTGGGGGTAAACCGGACCACATTTCAGTTGATCGGTTGAAGCCGGCACGTTTGGACCTGGCCCACCCAGTCGATATCGCTCAACCGCCTAAACGTGGCCGACCACCCACAGTCGCCGTGCCAGATCAACCACAACAGCCCGCCAGCTCGACCACCATCCATCAGCTTCCATTGCAGGGTTACAGAAGTCGCTCGGACAGGCTGGTCAGGCCTCCTCGCCGTCTCACTTTTGCTGTTAAAGACAATTCTGGGAGGGGCGCATGTGGCGGAGCCACTAAAGGACTCAGATCGTTTGTATATAATTCCCTTTACCAGCATGTTAGCTACAGACTGAATCTGTATCTTTATTTATATTGTTTGCATGTAAATAGCGCGGCCCCACGCGATGACGTCATCACGTTGATCACGTGATCCTCCAGCGGCGGGAAAAACGTGATGACGTCGACCCGGGGACCTCCCTCTCGGTCCTCGTGGAGCCTCCGAACTGAACAGAGCTGTATTCGATGTTCCCCTGCAGTTAATTGTTTCAACCTGTTAGTTTCCGTTAAACTTCGTTTTGATTGATCGCCTGAGTGGACCTCAGTCTTTTGGATAGGAATTAGGCATTCCTACACCAGGACCATTTTTATGGTGTAAACATTGGTACTCTGTTTAATTTATTGTTATCAAGACCGAGTGACCTTTCTCATAATTTCAATCCTTTAGACAGATATAAAAGCAGATCATCGGATGTATATTTTTGACAAAACAAATGCTACAGCAAACTAGATTAATAAGTATTCTTTTTATAGTGAATGTCACTGCATGCATTTTTTCCCCAAATGGACAATAAACCATTGCTGAACAGATAAAATAATTTATTCAATATGAAATAAAACTGAGGAACACCTGAAAAGAAAATAACTTCTCAGATTGTATGAAGCTGTCATGAGAAACTAAACCATCATATGATCCCTTGCTCTCTAGGTTGTTTCTCGGTTTTCGCTTGACAAAGACAGAGATGATGATGTCAGAATCTGTGCTGCATACAAATTTGATAAAACCATTGTGCCTTTTCGATGTGATGAAAAGCTGGGATGGGTTTGTAAAATGTCGAAAGGTAACAAGCTTGTGTTTTTAAAAAGATGTGACCGGGTTAGGAATTATTATTTTATCAAATATAATGGACTATGTGCAGTGTACATTTAATTGATAAATCCAATTTTTCTTCAGGAGCTGAACTGAAAAAACCAGACTGGTACATTGATGGTAAGCAAAAGTAGCATTAAACGCACAAGTTAAATTTCAGCGCAATATGCAAAGATTAATTGTCTGTAATACAATGCAATATATTATTTCATAGAGTGTTGATTCAGTTAATTAGCCCCACACCTACACAGCCACTGACAACCGTGGTTGGCTTTAACTTTGCTTCTTGCTACGTTTGTTAGGAAGTGCAAGACAGGCAGGACCTGTCCAGGCTGCTTTTTCTCCCTTTCATAAACAATACAACAGGAGCTGATGAACCTGTCCTGGAGGGAAAAGATTGAATCTGAATCTCCTTAGAGTGACTCGGGTCTCTGGTTTGAGATCAATACTCCAGCAACATAACCATTACCCTACCCAAAAAAAAACTTTTGGCGGGAGAGAATATCTCCCCCCTTTTTTTCAGGCCTCAGTCAATTGCAAGGTCAAAAAAAAATCCATGTTTACTTGTTCAGGGCTCTGCTGTCCCCTTTAAGCTTGTCTCCTCTTCTAATGCAGCAGTGGGTGACCTGCTGCAAGCACCTCTGCACCTTCACCCTTGGCAGTGGTAGATCGCATCTTAGTCGTGGGGATCCCACCAGGAGAGCTCCCTACATAGATAATGGCCCCCCCTTCCCCTCCCCCATTAAAGTGGGTCAGGTTCACGAGGCGGTGGGCTAAATTCCTGCCCGGCCCCTCCTCAGGGTGAGGAGGAAAATCCAGGCCCAGAAGTCTAAAATTAAAATGTAAGTGATTTTCTCTTTTTTTGTTGATCATCATAAGAATAATGTAATGATGGTACATAGTCTGAACACTAATATGTACACTAATTTAAAGATAAAGTACCTGTAGTCTCTATCAGATCATTACTACATTTCTTTGTTACTATACCCATGGTAATTCTTGCAGTACAGGAAACTTTTTTTTATCCAGCACGGACGGGACCGACGTGATGCCGGTTCATCAAAGATTCCGGATAACCGAATGTTATAGTAAAAGGTAGGGAGAGCTGACAGCTCCGTATAAAGCAACAAACCCTGTTGCTTAGCAACAACTGTAGAACAATGGCCACACGTTTCAAGCGTCTCTGTAGCTTAGCAACAGCTGCAGCCACACCCTTGCACAGCACAGATGGAAGAAGGCAAATACAATATGAAGTAAAACCTACTCCTGAATTTTGCTGGTTAACCGAGATTTCCGGTTATTTAGGTGCCAGTAAATCGAAAGTTTCCTGTATAAGCTTTTAAACCATATTTGTCTGTTAATGGGCTCTAAATAGAATCATGGAGACAGTTTTGTAATGCTGGTGGGAACAAAAATGTGTCTGTTAGTAGTCGTGTGTAGCTTAATTTGCATTCATGTAAATTCTGAATTGTTTCCTCTGCAGAAGAGCAATTTGCATTTGCACCTTGGGTCTTCTTTCAAGGAGCTGAATATTTGTTTTTTGAGACGGAGGGGAAGTGGCTTGCAGCTGCTGTGGCTTGTAGTTTGATGGGTAGCGACTTGGCATCAGTAAATACGCCTAAAGAGCAGGACTTCATTAAAAGCAGAATAGCAAAGGTAAAGTAAGACCAAGACTTTGCTTCATGACGGAGTGAATTTTACAGCAATAACAACCTAGGGTATCACAGAACACTTCTTGAAGTAGATCTATACATTGCAAAAGCATTTTCTGAAGTGATTCTATAATACCAGCTACATCTCTCTCAGCTGTTAAACTTCAATATTTGTGTAACAGGGTCACTTCTACAGCTGCCACATCCATATTGCTTGCATGCGTGCAGTTGTTTTAAAGTTGCAAACTGACTTCTGGGTAGGTGCTGCATTCCCCAGTGGTTGGGAAAGGTGCACTCAGGTCAGTGAGAATGAAATTGCTTCTCAGCCCTCTAGAGGGTGATCATGAACACTTCAACTGCTTCGCCCACCAGCAGCCAAAACGCATGACTGCCTACATCTCTGATGACAAGCCACTTTGCATTTATGTTGCATCAGAAGCAGCTGTGCTACTGGAGGTGTGAGCTGAAATGACCTAATTTGTTGGTGTGTGTCATTTTGTTTTGTTTTAGGTTAAATTATTAGACATTTTTTAGACATTTAAAACCCCAGTCATGTGACATGTAATAAAGTGAATGGGCATTAATTTTGACTCATTTAAAACTGACCAGTTACTTATTTGGGCTATTCACAAATTGAATTATTGAGCTTAAATATGTTGAATGAAGTTTATTTTTGCAGTATCTCCAATAATATATTAATCTTATTTATGCATTACTTTCTCAGTACTATCAAACAATGTAAATACCCGCTTATTTAAATCATTGCAAATCTTTAACTTCTAGAACAATATCATAGAATAAAGCACGGAAGAAGGCCATTTGGCCCATCGAGCCTGTGCCGACTCTCAGCTAGTCCCACTCCCCTGCCCTTTCCCTGTAGCCCTGCAAAAAAATTCCTTCAGATACTTATCCAACTCCCTTTTGAAAGAGAAGATTGAGTCTGCCTCCACCACCCTTTCAAGCAGTGCATTCCAGATCTTAACCACTCGCTGCGTAAAAAAGCTTTTTCTTACATCGCCTTTGGTTCTTTTGCCAATCACCTTAAATCTGTGACCCTTCTGCCAATAGGAACAGTATCTACTCTGCCCAGAGCCCTCATGATTTTGAAGACCTCTCGATCTTCTCTGCTCCAAGGAGAACAACCCCAGCTCCTCCAGTCTATCAACGTAACTGAAGTCCCTCATTCCTGGAATCATTCTTGTAAATCTTTTTCTGCACCTTCTCTAAGGCCTTCACATCCTTCCTAAAGTGTGGTGCCCAGAATTGGACACAGTACTCCAGTTGGGGTCGAACTATGTTTTATTCAGGTTCATCATAATTGCCACACTTTTGTACTCTATGGGCTAAAAATTGAGTAGCGCCCCAATTGGGGTGCTAACTTCGCCGGGGCGCAAAAAGTAGCGCCCTGGAAAAATTAGTGTCCCCGTGCCGGAAATTGAGTGGTTGCGCCCCAAGAGGGAAGCGGGGCACTACTGGAAGCACCCGCATCCCTCTTGGGACGCTGTGAGTCAATATTGCGGCGTTATGTGCCGTAGCGCCACACGCTGCGGCACGTCGCGCTGCGGTATTGCAGGCCTTCCTCCCCTTCTTAAAGGGGAGGGGCCTTGTGCAGCGCGACCTGGGGCCCAGCTGGGCCCCCGGGGATCGGGAGTGCAGGCAAAAGAGCCCGGCACTCAAGAGAAGTGCCGGGTTCTTGGAGCGCAGCCAGCACTCTGCGGGGGGTGGGTTTCAGGAGGTCTGGGACGGGAGCGCTGGCAGGTGGCCAGCAACAAAAATGGCCGCCCCGCACCTCGCCTTTAAATTGCGTCTCCCCGGCCGCAGGTAGACCCCCCTGACCCCGTCGGACATAGCATCCGGCGGTAAGTCAGGGGGCGCTCTCGAAGATCGTGGCCGGGGTGTGAGCGGGGCACTGCACACGCCAATGATGTCATCGCCAGCGGCGCAGCGCCGCAGGGCACTAGCAGTTAGCGCCACCACTAACCTCCTGCTGAATTTTGTGGGAGGCGTGGGCAGTGCCGCGCCCGGGCGCTAGTTGCATTGCGTCCCGTTAGCGCCCTCTTAAGGCGCTAACGGGAGGCGCAACCAACTGAATTTTTCCCCCTATACCTCTATTCATGAAGCCCATTATCCCGTAAGCCTTTTAACTGCTTTTTCAACCTGCCCTGCCACCTTCAATGATTTGTGCACACATACTCCTAGGTCTCTCTGTCCGTGCACCCTTTAGGATTGTACCATTTAGTTTATATGTCGTCCTCCTCATTCTTTCTACCAAAATGTATCACTTTGCACTTTTCTGTGTTAAATTTCATCTGCCACGTGTCTGCCCATTTCACCAGCCTGTCTATGTCTTCCTGAAGTCTATCACTCTCCTCCTCACTGTTCACCTATACTTCCAAGTTTTGTGTCATCTGAAAATTTAAAATTGTTCACCTGTACACCCACGTCCAAGTCATTAATATATATCAAGAAAAGCAGTGGTCCTAGAACCGACCCCTGGGGAACACCACTGTATACCTTCCTCCAGTCTGACAAACAACCATTCACCAATACTCTCTGTTTCCTGTCATTTAGTCAATTTTGTATCCATGCTGCCACTTTCCCTTTTATTCCATGGGCTTCAACTTTGCTGGCAAGCTTATTATGTGGCACTTTGTCAAACACCTTTTGGAAATCCATGTACACTATGTCAAACACATTACCCTCATCAACTCTCTGTTACATCATCAAAAAACTTAATCAAGTTGGTTAAACACGATTTGCCTTTAACAAATCCGTGCTGGCTTTCCTTAATTAATCCACACCTATCCAAGTGACTGTTAATTTTGATTACTGTTTCTAAAAGCTTCCCCACTACTGAGGTTAAACTGATTGGCCTGTAGTTGCTGGGTTTATCTTTACACCCTTTTTTGAACAATGGTGTAACATTTGCAATTCTCCAGTCCTCTGGCATCACCCCCCCACTGTATCTATGGAGGATTGGAATATTATGGCCAGTACCGCCGCGATTTCTGCCCTCAATTCCCTCAGCATCCTAGGATGCATCCCATCCGCTCCGGGTGACTTATCTACTTTAAGTACAGCCAGCATTTCTAATACCTCTATCAATTTTTATAGTATCAAATGTCTCCACTACCACCTCCTTCAGTATGTCTATGGCAGCAGCAACCTCTTCCTTGGTGAAGACGGATGCAAAGTACTCATTTAGTACCTCAGCCATACCCTCTGTCTCCATGCATAGGTCTCCTTTTTGGTCCCTAATCGGCCCCACCTCCTATTACTAACCTTTTACTATTTATATGCCTATAGATGTTCACATATTTTAACCTTATTTTATATGTTCCAATGTTAAATGGGTCTGAACAGATAATGTTATAGGTTTCCCGTTCACAGGGGTTGTTACTGATGTGTAAAAATCCAATACAATTTGTAAAACTTCCATTTGTGCAAAAATTGCAGAAAAATTCTTTGAAGAACTACAAAATCTCTGGCAAGGAGCCTAATTAGAGATGAGTTTAGATCTGGCCAAAGAAACTGGTAAATTATAATTTCCTCACTCTGGACTGGGCTTGAATTGAGATCCAACTTTAAAACTGCCTCATTTATCCCTTAACTAGAAAGTTTCGCAAGATTTTGGAATTTTATTTAAAGAAATGTGAACATTTACTTGCATTGAAGCATAAAACTGGAACTTTCCTGCCAAATACTCAGAGCAGCTCAAGTGTTGGTGGATGCCCATTGATAGGGAAACTGTAAACTAAAGGATAATCAGTCCCTTAGAGGCAGTGAGGTTACTACAGGAAGTTATTGTGGAAGGGTCCTTGGTCTGCAGATACCAACAAAGAAGCAATCTGAAATGGACAAGTCCTCGGAACCGGGTCCAAATGTCAAGAAGAAAGTGGGAGGTTTCAGGGACAAGACTCAACTGCAGATGTAGCCAGGTTCCATCCTGGACTCCCTACTATTCCTCGGCAACATCATCTGTACTCACTGGGTCAGCTTCCATATTTATGTCTATGATAACCGGCACTATCTCTTTGACCCACCGATGAGTCAACAAGCACCTCTGTGCTGTCAGATTGCAGGCCAGGCATCAAGTTATGGATGAGGCAGAACCGCCTACAACTTAACATCAGCAAATTCGAAAGCCATGCTGTTGAAATATCGGCACCTTAACCCCCAACTTTTACCTACCTCCCTGACTGCGTGCTCAGACTGAATCCAACAGAGCACATCGACATGCAGAACTTCAAAGCCCATATTCTACTGTCTATTTCTACCTGCAGAACAGCATTGGCACAACATAATTGTCTCCCCCCTTACCTTGTCCTTAACCCCAATGAAACCTCTTGCTTGCCTTGATCACCTCCAGGCTTGACTTCTCTAATGCTCTCCTTGCCAGCCTTCGCTGCTCCATCCTAATTAAACTCCAACTTGTCCAAAACTCTGTTGTCCATTCTATTCTGCTTCTTTATCACTCCTGTCTATCCTAACCTCCAGTGGCTCTGTCCGTCTGCCTTAGCTACTAACTAGATAAACCCACTGAGCCATCAAATAACATGAAAACTGGCTTTTAATTTATTTATACCTAGTAATAATCATAATCTTGTTGGAAGTGCATTTTGACTTGTTCAGCACAAGTGCCCTGTATCGGTTTGTTTACGAGTACTGGCTCATCTGCTTTTATTTATTTCACTGGTATTTATTTCAGAGTTCTTTCTAATGTAATAATGTTCTGCAACTTGCAACTAAAGGCACGGATTCATGCAGTTCTTTTTCATAAAACATTTAATGTTCTGCAGTTTTTAACAAGTGGACATGAAAAGTGGTGGATTGGATTGTATGCAGAAAATGCCAAAGCTGGATTCCGGTAAGGAGTAACAAACTCAAAAACATTGTCCTGTAATGTCCTTAATCAATCATTAATGATATTTATCCTATTAAATGATTTATTTGTATATAGCTGGATAGATGATTCATCATTGTATTACAACAACTGGGATGACAACTATCCAAGCCGTTTGCATAAACATAGTGGCAGATGTGTTTACATGTCATCAAAAACAGGTAATTATTCCATTATACTAGTCATTAAATTTGTTGCTTCAATATTTGGGGAAATAACTATGCTAGATTTATATAAAATGGATGAGCAGTTTGGAAGCATTTTTTAAAGAGAACTACCTTTGACCTTAGCTAATTGACCTTTACTAATTGAGCAGATTTCACACACTAACAATCATTCTGCTGTAGAGAGCAAAATAAGCATTTCACTCTTGCTTTTAAAATCACATCTGATGCCCACTTATTAAATTTGTTAAAATTTAAATTATTAAAATGTACACCATCTTCATCTGATTATCGCCAAAGTATAACTACAGTCCACACTGCCATGCATGACATTCTCTATAGTTTCCTTCCATAATGTGGATCCAACGCCAGTATCACTCAGTAACTCAAAAATATCAAGCAAGTCTTTGTGCTTTTTTGTTCCCCCTTAAATCAATTTTGTAAAATAATTTTGAACTTCAGTCACTTCATCATTTTATAACAATAGGCTGCACTACAAGAGCTCTTTTAACGTAGCAAAGCATCTGAAAATGCTTCATAGGTAGGAGTTGGACCTGAGCAAGAGTAAGGACAGTGTTGGGGGGCCATGGCTGAAGATGCTGTCTAAGAGGTAGGTTTTAAAGAGGCTTTTGGAGGTTACAAGATATGTTGCAAAGCTGAAGGATTGAGAATTCCAGGGTTTGTGGCAAGATGGCTGAAGGATCTGCCATTGATGGTAGAGTTGCAGGGAGGTGGTGGGTGGGGGGGAAAGGATGTCTTCCATATCTATATAAGAAAATGTTGTTTTTGTCTGTATTGGCTGTTTGTACATAGGGTCATCCCTGAGCTTCTCACTTGTGCTGCTGATCAGTGAGTGGTTGATGTAACAGAGGCTCAACAAATGGGGATGGGTGAAGCAGAAACCAAAAACAATTTCAGCTACCATGACAATTCCCCGTAAATACCACTATATATCCCTAAAAATAAAATATATTACTGAATAAACTAAAATAAAAATAATCCAACAATTTTCAAGAAATCATAAACATCTCAATCACCCCCAACAACTTAATTTCCCCCCCCCCCCCCCAAACCCTATTAGATCTGAACAGCTTGGATCTTGCACAACCTTCCGTCTTACTAAATCACATTAGACCTATCCATACCCATGTATAGCCTACCACAGCTGAGACCGTACACCCTGACGCCCAGTGTGAAGAACACATACAAAACACACACAAAATATTTGCTGCTGCCCTGGTAGTGATCCATGACCCTCCCTGATCTCAGCCCCGACCTAGAATAAAATAAACAAACAGTGCTTCTGGATCTCTTGGTGGGAATGGAAATGTTTGAGATGAGCTTCCAGGAGTGCTCTCTCTTTTCAGTCAGAGACCATTTCAAGAAGCCACAATACTGCTTTCACGGAGTTGTTTAATGCTGAGGTCAGTCAAAGCAGAATCATGGGTTCTTACGGTAGGCTTCAACTAGAGAGGGCATAATACATGTTAGTCCTGGGTCATCTCAAGCATTAAACAAAAATCCAAGGTCGCCAAGGAAAAAATGGAAAAGTCGCAAATGCTTCGTATAACCAGGAGAAAATAGTTGCAAGATATCCATGGTACAGTAATGTGCTGATAAACAGCGAAGAGGTTGGCATTGAATGTAGAAAATATATGAAGATCCTATTAAATGTGTATGATTACAATGAATATTTTAATGTTTTCCCACACTGTTAATGCCATAATTTCAGATTACATTATGTGGGGATTAACTTATGGAGGCACTGAACTTTTTTTTTTAACCTAGTTACCTCTTCTGTGCATATTTAAATGTATACTAAGGTGATTTTTTTATATATGGAAATGTGTCTGTGTTTGAGTGTGTATTTTTTTTTACATAGAATTACATAGAATCTACAGCATAGAAATGGGCTATTTGGCCCAACTGGTCTATGCCGGTGTTTATGCTCCACATGAACCTCCTCCCACCCCTCTTCATCTAACTCTATCAGCATATCCTTCTATTCCTTTCTCCCTGATGTGTTTATCTAGCTTCCCCTTAAGCGCATCTATCCTATTCGCTTCAACTACTCCTTGTGTTAAGTAAAACATAGAAACATAGAAGATACGAGCAGCAGTAGGCCATTCGGCCCCTCGAGCCTGCTCCGCCATTCAATGCGATCATGGCTGATCATCCAAATTCAGTACCTGGTCCCTGCTTTCTCCCCATACCCCTTGATCCCTTTAGCCTTAAGAAATATATCCAACTCCTTCTTGAATATATTTAATGATCTGGCCTCCACCCCCTTCTGTTGCAGAGAGTTCCACAGGTTCATCACTCTCTGGGTGAAGAAATTCCTCCTCATTTCTGTCCTAAATGGCCTACTCTTTATCCTTAGACTGTGTCCCCTGATTCTGGACTCCCCGACCATCGGCAGCATCCTTCCTGCATCTAGTCTGTCCAGTCCTGTCAGAATTTTATAAGTTTCAATGAGATCACCTCTCATTCTTCTAAACTCCAGCGAGTACAAGCCCAATCGACCCAATCTCTCCTCATACGTCATTCCTGCCATCCCAGGTATCAGCCTGGTGAATCTTCGCTGAACTCCTTCCATGGCAAGAACATCCTTCCTCAGATAAGGCGACCAAAACTGCACACAATACTCAAGATGTGATCTCACCAAGGCCCTGTACAACTGCAGCAAGACATCCTTGTTCCTGTACTCAAACCCTCTCGCTACAAAGGCCAACATACCATTTGCCTTCTTAACCGCCTGCTGCACCTGCATGCTTACCTTCAGCGACTGGTGCACAAGGACACCCAGGTCTCATTGCACTTCCCCTTCTCCCAATTTATTGCCATTTAGATAATAATCTGCCTTCCTGTTTTTGCCACCAAAGTGGACAACCTCACATTTATGCACGTTATATTGCATCTGCCATGTTTCTACCCAATAACCCAACATGTCCAAATCATCCTAGAGTTTCTCGACATCCTCCTCACAGCACACACCCATCCAGCTTTGTGTCGTCTGCAAATTTGGAGATATTACATCTAGTCCCCTTGTCTAGATCATTAATATATATTGTGAATAGCTGGGGTCCAAGGACCGATCCCTGCGGTACCCCACTAGTCACTGCCTGCCACTCGGAAAAAGGGTGTAAAAGAACAGACAGCCATCCGTGGCTAAGTAAAGAAATTAAGGATAGTATTCGACTAAAAACAAGGGCATATAAGGTAGCCAAATCTAGTGGGAGGATAGAGGATTGGGAAAACTTTAAAAGACAGCAAAAAATAACAAAAAGATTGATTAAGAAAGGGAAGATAGATTATGAAAGTAAATTAGCAAAAAATATAAAAACAGATAGTAAGAGTTTTTATAGTTATATAAAAAGAAAAAGGGTGGCTAAAGTAAATGTTGGTCCCTTAGAGGATGAGACCGGGAAATTAATGGTGGGAAATATGGAGATGGCAAAAACACTGAATGAATATTTTGTATCAGTCTTTACAGTAGAGGACACTAAGAATATCCCAACACTGGACAAATAGGGGGGGAGGAGCTAAACACGATCAAAATCACTAAGGAAGTGGTACTCGGTAAAATAATAGGACTCAAGGCAGATAAATCACCTGGACCTGATGGCTTACATCCTAGGGTCTTGAGGGAAGTGGCAGTAGGGATTGTGGATGCATTGGTAAGAATTTTCCAAAACTCCCTGGACTCAGCAAAGGTCCCGGCAGACTGGAAAACTGCTAATGTAACACCCTTATTTAAAAAGGGCAGTAGACAGAAGGCTGGAAACTATAGACTGGTTAGCCTAACATCTGTGGTAGGTAAAATTTTGGAGTCCATTATTAAGGAGACAGAACAGGACATTTGGATAATCATAATTTAATAGGACAAAGTCAGCATGGTTTTATGAAGGGGAAGTCATGTTTGACAAATTTGCTGGAGTTCTTTGAGGAAGTAACGTATAGGGTGGATAAAGGGGAACTAGTGGACGTAGTGTATTTAGACTTCCAAAAGGCATTTGACAAGGTGCCACACAAAAGATTATTGCTTAAGATAAAAAATCACGGGATTGGGGGCAATATTCTGGCATGGATAGAGGATTGGCTATCTAACAGAAGGCAGAGAGTTGGGATAAATGGTTCATTCTCAGACTGGCAATCAGTAACTAGTGGTGTTCTGCAGGGGTCAGTGCTGGGTCCCCAACTCTTTACAATCTATATTAACGATTTGGAGGAGGGGACCGAGTGTAACATATCAAAGTTTGCAGATGATACTAAGATGGGAGGGAAAGTAGTGAGTGAGGAGGACATAAAAAACCTTCAAGGGGACATAAACAGGCTAAGTGGGCAGAGATTTGGCAGATGGAATACAATACTGGAAAGTGTGAGGTTATGCACTTTGGCAGGAAAAATCGTAGAGCAAGTTATTATCTTAATGGCAAGAAACTGGAAAGTACTGAAGTACAAAGGGATCTGGGGGTCCTGGTGCATGAAACTCAAAAGGTTATAATATAATAATAATTCAACTTTATTGTCATTGTACAATGCACAAGTACATGAACAACGAAATGTGATCTTGCAAGCTCCCATGAGTCCAGTACAAATAACATTAACATTAAACGTAAATAGCACCGTCCTGGGAGAAGCAAAGCCGCTGCGTCTGTGCGCGCCGCCATTCCATTTCCACCATTCCTTCTGTCCGACAATCTTCAGCCCAACGCCCGGGCCTGCTCACCAGCCGCCCCTCCCGGGGCTCCTTCCGTGACCTTCTCACCAACCGCCCCTCCTCGGGGCTCCTTCCGTGACCTTCTGTACCTGGTCTTCCCTGATGGTCACCCCTCCAAGTACTAACCAGGCCTGGCTCTGCTTAGCTTCCAAGCCTTGCCAGTGACCCTGCCCCTAGTCCCAGCAAGTGATTAAGAAGGCCAATGGAATGTTGGCTTTCATTGCTAGGGGGATAGAATATAAAAATAGGGAGGTATTGCTGCAGTTGTACAAGGTATTGGTGAGACCGCACCTGGAATACTGCTTACAGTTTTGGTGTCCATACTTAAGAAAGGACATACTTGCTCTCGAGTCAGTACAAAGAAGGTTCACTCGGTTAATCCCGGGGATGAGGGGATGGACATATGGGGAGAGGTTGAGAAGATTGGGACTCTACTCATTGGAGTTCAGAAGAATGAGAGGCGATCTTATTGAAACATATAAGATTGTGAAGGGGTTGGATCAGGTGGATGCGGTGAGGATGTTCCCGATGATGGGTGAAACTAGAACTAGGGGGCATAGTCTTAGAATAAGGGGCTGCTCTTTCAAAACTGAGATGAGGAGGAACTACTTCACTCGGAGGGTGGTAGGTCCATGGAATATGCTGCCCCAAAAAGCTGTAGAAGCAACATCATTACATAAATTTAAAACAGAAATAGACAGTTTCCTAGAAGTAAAGGGAATTAAGGGTTACGGGGAGCGGGCAGGAATTTGGACATGAGTCTAGGTTCGGATCGGTCATGGCCCTGTGGGTAGCGGAGCGGGCCCAGGGGCCGTGTAGCCCTGATCCTGCTCCTATTTCGTGTGTCTAATTCTGTTAGATTCAGGAGATGGTTCTGTGATAGTGGATTGGCAGTTAGGATCAGATCAGCCATGATCTTATTGAATGGCGGAGCAGGCTCGAGGGGCCGATTGGCCTACTCCTGCTCCTATTTCTTATGTTCTTATTCCAACTCTCTGCTTTCTGTCTGCCAACCAGTTCTCTATCCAAGTCAATACCTTGCCCCCAATCCCATGTGCCTTAACTTTACACGCTAATCTCTTATGCGGGACCTTATCGAAGGCCTTCTAAAAGACAAGATACACCACATCCCCTGGTTCTCCCTTATCTATTTTACCAGTTGCATCCTCAAAAAATTCCAGTGGATTAGTCAAGCACGATTTACCTTTTGTGAATCCATGTTGACTTTGTCCGATCCTGTCGCTGTTTTCCAAGTGATCTGCTATTACATCTTTTATAATGGACTCTAGCATTTTCCCCACTACCGATGTCAGGCTTACCGGTCTAATTCCCCGTTTTCTCTCTACCACCTTTTTTGAATAGTGGGGTAATATTAGCTACCCTCCAATCCATGGGTACTGTTCTAGATTCCGTCAAATGTTGGAAGATGATCAGCAATGCATCTACTATTTCTAGGGCCACTTCCTTAAGTACCCTAGGATGTAGATTATCAGGCCCTGGGGATTTATCGGCCTTCAATCCCATCAATTTCCCTAACACCATTTCCCTACAAATACTGATTTCTTTCAGTTCCTCCCTTTCATCAGACCCTATGTTCCCCGGCATCTCTGGGAGGTTATTTGTGTCCTCCTTTGTGAAGACAGAACCAAAATATGTATTTAGTTGGTCTGCCATTTCTTTGTTCCCCTGATTCTGACTGCAAGGGACCTACGCTTGACTTCACCAGTCTTTTTCTCTTCACATATATTTAAAAGCTTTTACAGTCAGTTTTTATGTTCCCTGAAAGCTTACTCTCATATTCTATTTTCCCCTTCTTAATTAATCCCTTTGTCCTCCTTTGTTGAATCCTAAATTGCTCCCAATCCTCAGGATTATTGCTTTTTCTGGCCAATTTATATGTCCTCTCCTTGGATCTTATGCTATCCCTAATTTCCCTTGTTAGCCACGGTTGAGTCACCTTTTTTGTTTTATTTTTGTGTCAAACTGGGATGAACATTTTCTGTAGTTCATCCATGCGGTCTTTGAATGTTTGCCATTGCCTATCCACCGTCAACCCTTTGAGTGACATTCCCCAATCAATCCTACCCAACTCGCGCCTCAGACCATCGTAGTTTCCTTTATTTAAATTTAGGAACCTAGTCTCTGAATCAACTACTTCATTCTCCATCTTAATGAAGAATTCGATCATATTATGATCGCTCTGACCCAAGGGGCCTCGTACAACAAGATTGCTAATTAATCCTTTCTCGTTACATTATACCCAGTCTAAGATGGCCTGATCTCTGGTTGGTTCCTCGACATATTGGTCCAGGAAACCATCCCGTAAACACTCCAGGAATTCCTCCTCCACAGTATTGGTACTAATTTGGTTAGCCCAATCTATATGTAGATTAAAGTCACCCATGATGACTGCTGTGCCCTTATTGCACGCTTCTTTAATTTCCCTTTTAATGCCATCCCCAACCTCCACCTTACTGTTTGGAGGTCTGTATACCACTCCCACTAACGTTTTCTGCCCCTTGGTATTTCTCAATTCTACCCATACAGATTCCACATCATCAAAGCTAATATCCTTCCTTACAATTGTGTTAATCCCTTCTTTAACCAGTAATGCTACCCCACCTCCCTTTCCTTTTTGCCTATCTTTCCTGAATATCGAATACCCCTGGATGTTGAGTTCCCAGCCTTGGTCACCCTAGAGCCACGTTTCTGTAATCCCAACCAAATCATATTCATTTACCTCTATTTTTTGCAGCCAATTCATCCACCTTATTACGAATGCTCCTCTCATTAAGACACAAAGCCTTCAGGCTTATTTTTTTAATGCTCTTAGACCCATTAGAATTATTATTTACTGTGGCCATGTTTGATTTAAACCGTTGATTTCTCTGACTGCCACTTTTGTTTTTCTCCTTCCTTTCTTTTGCTTTTATCCTTGTTTCCCTTTCCTCTGTCCCCCTGCTCAGGTTCCCAACCCCCTGCCATCTTAGTTTAAACCCTCCCCCAGAGCACTAGCAAACACACCCCCTAGGACATCGGATCCAGCCCTGCCTAGGTGCAAACCGTCCGGTTTGAACTGGTCCCACCTCCCCCAGAACCGGTTCCAATGTCCCAGGAACTTGAATCCCTCCCCCGGCACCATTCCTCTAGCCACGTATTCATCTGAAATATACTTCTATTTCTACTCTGACTAGTGCGTGGCACTGGTAGCAATCCTGAGATTACTACCTTTGAGGTCCTATTTTTTAATTAACCTCCTAACTCCCTATATTCAGCTTTTAGGACCTCATACCGGTTTTTACCTATATCGTTGGAACCTATATGCAGCACGACAACTGGCTGTTCACCCTCCCCTTCCAAGATGTTCTGCAGCCGCTCTGAGACATCCTTGACCCTTGCACCAGGGAGGCAACACACCATCCTGGAGTCTCGTTTGCGGCCGCAGAAACGCCTATCTATTCCCCTTACAATAGAATCCCCTATTACTATAGCTCTATCCCTCTTTTTCCTCCTGTCCTGTGCAGCAGAGCCACCCCTGGTGCCAGGAAGTTGGCTGCTGCTGCCTTCCTCTGATAAGCCATCCTCCCCAACAGTACTCAAAGTGGTGTATCTGTTTGAGAGGGGGATGTCCACAGGGGACCCCTGCACTACCTGCCTGCACCTAGTACTCTGCCTGTTGGTCACCCGTTCCCTTCCTGCCAGTCCAACCTCTACCTGCAGTGTGTCCAACTCACTGAACGAGCTATTCACGACGTCCTCAGCATCATGAACGCTCCAGTATGCATCCAATCGCAGTTCCAGCGCCGCAATGCGGCCTGTCAGTAGCTGCAGCTGGATACATTTCCTGCACACGTAGTTGTCAGGGACACAGGAAGTGTCCCTGAGTTCCCACATAGCACAGGAGGAGCATACCACGTGGCCGGGCTGTCCTGCCATGACTTACCCTTTAATTAATTGAAATTAAATTAAATCAATCAATCCCACCAATTACACCACAGTTAAATGATTTACCAACAGTCCTCGTTACACCAGAGAGACCTTAGTAACTATAAACCACAGAGTTAAAGTTTAAAAAAGAGAGAAATACTCACCAACCAATCACCTACCTGCTTTCTGGTGACGTCACACTTCAATTACTTTTTACTTCTCGCCCTCCCTCTGAGCTCGGAGATTGGAGATCAGTACGCTCTGTGGCCTACCTGGAGCCGCTTTTCACTGCCGCCGCTCAGCCGCCACGTTCCCTCGCAGGTCCGCCCGCCTGCCGCCGCTGCTCTTGAGTTCCACTCAACGCAAAGAGTAGTTGAGGCGAATAGGATAGACGCTCCACGTTCTCTTTGGGTAAAGAAGTTTCTCCTGAATTCGTTATGGGATTTATTGGTGACGATCTTATATTTATGGCCCCGAGTTTAGATCTCCCCTACAAGTGGAAACATCTTCTTCTCTAAGTCTACCCTATCAAACCCTTTCATAATTTTAAAGACCCATATTAGATCAACCCACGGCCTTCTCTTTTCTAGAGATAAGAGCCCCAGCCTGTTCAGCCTTTCCTAATAAGTATATCCTCTCAGTTCGATTATCATCTTTGTAGATCTTTTTTTTGCATCTTCTCCGGTGCCATTATATCCTTTTTATAATATGGTGACCAGTCCAAGTGTGGTCTAACCAAGGTTCGATACAAATTTAACATAACTTCTCTGCTTTTCGATCTATCCTTCTGGAACTCGACCCCAGTGCTTGTTTTTTTTTTAATGGCCTAATTAACCTGCGTCACTACTTTTAGTAATTTGTGTATCTGTACGCCTAGATCCCTTTGCTCCTCCATCCCATTTAGACTCTTACTATCCAAGTATATGACTTCCTTATTCTTCCTACCAAAATGCTGCACAGAAGGGTGGGAAAAAAAGGGATAGGGCTATAGTGATAGGGGATTCAATTGTAAGGGGGATAGATAGGAGTTTCTGTGGCCGAGACCGAGACTCCAAGATGGTATGTTGCCTCCCTGGTGCAAGGGTCAAGGATGTCTCGGAGCGGGTGCAGAGCATTCTGAAGGGGGAGGGGGATCAGCCAGTTGTCGTGGTACATGTAGGTACCAACGATGTAGGTAAAAAGAGGGAGGAGGTCCTACAAGCTGAATTTAGGGAGTTAGGAGCTAAATTGAAAAGTAGGACCTCAAAGGTAGTAATCTCTGGATTGCTACCAGTGCCACGAGCTAATAAGTTTAGAGAGAGTAAGATAGATAAGCTAAATACGTGGCTTGAGCAGTGGTGCAAGGGAGAGGGATTTAAATTCTTGAGGCATTGGAACCAGTTCTTGGGGAGGAGTGACCTGTACCAAGGGGACGGTCTACACCTGAGCTGTGAGGGAGCCGATGTCCTCGGGGTAATATTTTCTAGGGCGGTTCGGGAGGATTTAAACTAATTTGGCAGGGGGATGGGAACCTAGATAGTGGAAAAGAGGGAAGTCATATGAAGTCAGAAATAGATGGTAGAAAGGTGAGAAGCAATAAGCAAAGGAGAGAAACACAAAGGGCCAAACTAATTCATAATGAGAGTGTGAAAAAAGCAAGCCTGAAGGCTTTGTATCTTAATGCTAGAAGCATTAGGAACAAGGTGGATGAATTAGTTGTGGAAATAGAGGTAAACAAGTATGATTTGATTGGGATTACAGAAACGTGGCTGCAGGGTGGGCAAGGCTGGGAACTTAACATCCAGGGATATACAATATTTAGGAAGGATCGGCAAAAAGGTAGGGGAGGTGGGGTAGCATTGCTGGTAAAGGAGGGGATTAATGCAATGGAAAGGAAGGATATTAACTCGGATGAAACGGAATCTGTATGGGTAGAAATGAGAAATAGCAAGGGGAGGAAAACGTTAGTGGGTGTGATATATAGGCCTCCAAATAGTAATATGGAGGTGAGGGAAGGCATAAAAAGGGAAATTAGAGAAGCGTGCGATAAGAGCACAGCTGTCATCATGGGTGACTTTAATTTACATATTGATTGGACTACCCAAATTAGTAAAAATTCTGAGGAGGAGGAATTCCTGGAATGTTTTCGGGACGGTTATCTGGACCAATATGTCGAGGAGCCGACTCGAGATCAGGCCATTTTAGACTGGGTATTGTGCAATGAGAAGGGACTTATCAACAATCTTCTTGTACGAGGCCCCTTGGGTCAGAGCGATCATAATATGATCGAGCTCTCAGTCGAGATGGAGAGTGAGGAAATTGAATCAGAGACTAAGGTCCAGAACTTAAATAAAGGGAATTACGAGGGTATGAGACGGGAATTGGGTAAGATTGATTGGGTGGTGTTTCTGGGGGGATTGACAGTGGATAGACAATGGCAAGCATTCAAAGATAGAATGGAAGAATTCCAGAACATGTTTATACCGGTTTGGCATAAAAATAAACCTAAAAAGGTGGCTCAACCGTGGATAACGAGGGAAATTAGGGACAGCATAAAATCAAAAAAAAGGGCATATCAACTGGCAAAAAAAAGCACCAGACCGGAAGATTGGGGGCAGTACAGGATACAGCAAAAGAGGACAAAGGGATTAATCAGGAAGGGGAAAATAGAATACGAAAGTAAACTTGCAGCAAACATAAAGACAGACTGCAAAAGCTTTTATCGGTATATCAGGAGGAAAAGACTGGTAAAATCCCAAGTCGGTCCCTTGCAGTCCGATTCGGGAGAATATATAATGGAGAATAAGGAAATGGCAGACCAATTAAACTCATACTTTGGTTCTGTATTCACAAAGGAGGACACAAATAACCTCCCAGGAATATCGGCAAACATAGGGACTAATGAGAGGGAGGAGCTGACAGAAATTAGTATCTCTAGGGATATGGTGTTGGGTAAGTTGAGGGGACTGAAGGCCGACAAATCCCCGGGGCCTGATAAACTACATCCTAGGGTACTTAAGGAGGTGGCCCTGGAGATAGCAGATGCTCTAAGGATCATCTTCCGGAACTCCATTGACTCGGGAACAGTACCCGTGGATTGGAGGGTAGCTAATGTTACCCCAATATTTAAAAAGGGGGGTAGAGAGAAAGCAGGGAATTATAGACCAGTAAGCCTTACATCGGTTGTGGGCAAAATGCTAGAGTCCATTATTAAGGATAAAATAGCGGAGCACTTGACAAATGGGGAAAGGATCGGACAGAGTCAACATGGATTTACAAAGGGTAAATCGTGTTTGACTAATCTGCTGGAATTTTTTGAGGAAGTAACTGGTAAAATAGATGGGGGAGAGCCAGTGGATGTGGTGTACCTTGACTTCCAGAAAGCCTTCGATAAGGTTCCACACAAAAGATTATCATGCAAAATTAAGGCTCATGGGATTGGGGGCAAAGTATTAACGTGGATAGAAAACAGAGAGTTGGAATAAACGGCTCGTTTTCGGAGTGGCAGGCAGTGACCAGCGGGGTGCCGCAAGGATCTGTCCTGGGACCCCAGCTGTTCACAATATATATAAATGATCTGGATCAGGGAATTGGATGCAATATTTCCAAATTCGCTGACGACACTAAACTAGGAGGAGGGGTGGGCTCTGATGAGGATGTCAGGAGGCTACAGTGCGATTTGGACAGGTTGGGGGAATGGGCGGATACGTGGCAGATGCACTATAATGTGGATAAATGCGAGGTTATCCACTTTGGGGGTAAAAACAGGAGGGTAGATTATTATCTAAATGGCAATAGATTGGGAGATGGGGAAGTGCAGAGGGACCTGGGTGTTCTTGTGCACCAGTCACTGAAGGAGAGCATGCAGGTGCAACAGGCGATTAAGAAGGCAAATGGTATGTTGGCCTTCATATCAAGGGGGTTCGAGTATAGGAATAGGGATACCTTACTACAGCTGTACAAGGTGCTGGTGAGACCGCATCTGGAGTATTGTGTACAGTTTTGGTCGCCCCATCTGCGGAAGGATGTTCTTGCCATGGAAAGAGTGCAGCGGCGATTCACCAGGCTGATACCTGGAATGGCGGGAATGACCTACGAGGAGAGATTGAATAGTTTGGGCTTGTACTCACTGGAGTTTAGAAGATTGAGAGGGGATCTCATCGAAACATATAAAATTATGGCAGGCCTGGACAGGCTGAATTCAGAGAGAATGTTTCCAATGGCAGGGGAGCACAGAACCAGGGGCCACAGTCTAAAAATAGCGGGCAAATCATTTAAAACAGAGATGAGGAAGAATTTCTTCACTCAAAGAGTGGTGAGCCTGTGGAATTCCCTGCCACAGAGGGCTGTGAAGGCTAATTCAATAAATATTTTCAAGAGAGAATTGGATATATTTCTGAAGGCTAAGGGGATTAAGGGTTACGGAGAAAAGGCGGGGACGGGGTACTGAACTGGTAAGATCAGCTAAGATCTCAGATGAAGATCAGCCATGATCTCATTGAATGGCGGAGCAGGCTCGAAGGGCCGAATGGCCTACTCCTGTTCCTATCTCTATGTTTCTATGTTTCTATAACTTGTTTTTTCTGTAATTAATACTTGGTGCTTACTCACTTTGTATGAAAGTTTGGTGCTAACCGGTGTTCAGGCAAACACAGTGTCTACACTTTTAAGTTAGAAAATTAGACACAGACGACGGCAATGCAGGGAACCATTGTGTGTGTGGAGAATGATATGTAGGTCATCATGGATCCTCAATGTATCCAGGAGCAGCACATTTGTCAGTAAATTACTTCTCTGGAGCAGAGAATCTCTATGCTCATGGAGCAATTGGTCACACTCCGAAGTATCAGAGAGGATTGATCGTACGCTGCAGAATGTGGTCAGCCAAGAGGCAGTATTCAATAGTTCAGAACACGGGGATAATGCAGAAAGAGAGAAGGGGATGACCATCCACAGGGGAAGCAGAGGGAGTCAGTTGTAAGGAACCTGAGTTACTGGAACTATTACATTGATACATAGGCTTTGAGGTGGTGAGTGATACACACCGTGCTGTAGAAGGGGTAAGAGGTATCAAAGCATTAAATGAGAAAACTAGGATAAAGAATAAGGATTAATATTTCAAAAAAATAGAATCAGGATTGAGTGGTGAATATGCAAATCCACAAAGCATTCAAAACTAAATTGGAAAGTGAGAAACATTAATAACTCTAGAGGGATATGATATACATAGAAACATAGAAGATAGGAGCAGGAGTAGGCCATTCAGCCCTTCGAGCCTGCTCCGCCATTCAATGAGATCATGGCTGATCATCCAAATTCAGTACCCTGTCCCTGCCTTCTCCCCATATCCCTTGATCCCTTTAGCCTTAAGAAATATATCCAACTCTTTCTTGAATATATTTAATGAACTGGCCTCCACCTGCCCTCTGGCAGAGAATTCCACAGGTTCACCACTCTCTGGGTGAAGAAATTCCTCCTCATTTCAGTCCTAAATGGCTTACCCTTTATCCTTAGACTATGACCCCTGGTTCTGGACTCCCCGGCCATCAGAAACATCCTTCCTGCATCTAGTCTGTCCAGGCCTGACAGAATTTTATAGGTTTCGATGAGATCCCCTCTCAATCTTCTAAACCCCAGTAGCTATAACAGATGTGGCTTAGTTATGGACAGGACTGGGAACTTCATATTCTGCATAACATTTTCTGTAGAGATAGAGAAGGAAAAAAGGAGAGGGGGTGGCAGTATAGTGAAGGATTCGATCATAATGCTAGAATGTAAGGATATCCTGACAGTTTTGACAAGACAAAATCCATATGATAAGGAATAGGAAGGGAAATGGTACAATTCTCCATGTGCATTACAGACCATCAAACAGTGGAGGTGATAGTCACATCTGAGACAGTTCAGAGAGATATTTACAAACAACACGGTGATAGTATTGGGTGAGTTTAACTATCCCAAGATGGACTGGGATAACAGGAATGCCTATGGTCAAAGTGAAGAATGCTTTAAAAATGTGTCCATCAGCTTCCTAGATCAGTATGTTTGGAGCCCAAAGAAAAAAGTATTGCTTGGTTTAGTTCTGGGAACTGAAGAGAGACAAGTAAGTGATGGGAGAATAGGATAACAATTGGGAATACAAAATAGAAGAGAATAATGAAGAGTCAAAGATAAAGGTGCTGGACACTGTCCAACGTTTATAGCGAGCTGATTGCGTTAACACCACATATTTTCACGCTATATTTTCAGCCAAATTGCAGCTTCTTAAAGCAACCGGTTTATCAGATAGTTGCTGGAGAGCACCATTCTGAGTATATTAATTTTGCATACTTAAGAAACTGTTCTTCAATCTACTGTAAAATATGCATTAAATCTGCATCTTAATACCTTTCTCGGATCTTTAGTCCATTAAATTGCAATGTTGTCCTAATCCA
Source organism: Somniosus microcephalus (assembly GCF_052327205.1). NCBI lineage: Eukaryota > Metazoa > Chordata > Chondrichthyes > Squaliformes > Somniosidae > Somniosus > Somniosus microcephalus. Next base: position 267,758,235 of record NC_140990.1, on the reverse strand, counting down.
TTTGAAATGCTTCCACCTGTACTATAATTTTGTATTTGTTTGCATATTTATTTACTGACAGGGCGCTGGGGTGATAGCAAGTGCTTTCTGTCTCTCCCTTTCATCTGTAAA